>NW_026067972.1:7388970-7399471 GCF_014885135.2 Alexandromys fortis
TTTTTTTTTTTTTTTTTTGCTGGAGGTTCTTCAAGACATGGTTTCTTGTAGCTCTGGCCACCCTGGAACTCACCCTTGGAGATCAACCAGACTGGCCTCAAACTCACAGAGATCAATCAATCTGCCTCTGGCTCCTGAGTGCTGGGATTAAAGGTGTGCGCCACCACTGCCCAGCACATATCCTGTTTCAAATTAAAAAAGGATGGAGGTGCTGTAACCCAGTGGTAGTGTTGCCTTGGACAAGGAAATGCCCCTTTATTTTATTTGTTAGCTAAATTGTGGTGATAGTTGCAAAAGCTTAGCAAATACACCAAAAGTCTTCTTCTGAGGCAGGGTTTCTGTGTATCCTAGACTGTCCTGGAACTCAGAGATCTGCTTGCCTCTGCCTCCTGAATATTGAGATTAAGGTGAACTATGTTTTGACCATACTGCAGTAAAATTATTCAACTTTTTTTGGAATAAATATTTTGAGGTCAGTAAGTTAAATAGATAAAACAAGAAACTCAAGCAGCATACATTGATCATATAATTGTTACCAGGTGTAACCAAGCATTAGATCCATTATCTTTTTTAGGTTCTCCACAGCTTAGGAAACAGTATTTGATTAGGGTTTCCTAATCTCAAAATTAGTAGATTTCAAGTCTGTCTGACTTCTGAACTAGGTGCTCTTAACCACACTCTACTACTCTTGTTTGTCTGAAATGCTGCTGTCTGGGCTTACGGCCAGGTGCTAGCTGATAGAGAGCCAGCAAAGGAAAGGAAATTGAGGGCCTTTGTAGTGTAAAAGGCTGGCTCTCCATACTAGATAAGGAATAGGAATGGGGTACAGAGGTGGGGGTCTTTGAATTGTGTAGGGTTCCACTAAACTTTACATACCTAGTTTTGCTATTTATTCGGTGGGGAGACATTTAAAGTTGGAACTTGAGTTCTGAGCTTCAATACAATAGGCTACTTTACTTTTTCCATTCTGATTTTAGTAGCTTTTGAAATCAGTATGATGGACTGATCTCTAAGCCCTGTGCCAGTTTATAGTTACCTTATGAAGTGGTTAGGCACAGACATCGAGAAGCACTTTGTTTTCTCAAGCAAGCTGTACCCCCAGCCTGCTTCCTTTCTTTAGATGCTGCTGCTCAAGCCCGTCACAGCCCTGCTCATGCCCAGCACTAGCTACCCCGCTCCCTAGCCAATTGCTGATGCTAGTAGAGGGGACATACTCAATGTCGGGTTTTCTATTTCAGGAATAAGAATGAAATAGTGGCCGGGCGGTGGTGGCGCACGCCTTTAATCCCAGCACTCGGGAAGCAGAGGCAGGCGGATCTCTGTGAGTTCGAGACCAGCCTGGTCTACAAGAGCTAGTTCCAGGACAGGCTCCAAAACCACAGAAACCCTGTCTCAAAAAACAAAAACAAACAAACAAACAAAAAAAGAAATAGACCTCTGGATTGGAGTCCAGGGAATAACCAGAACCAAAGTTCCGTTCAATCTATCACAGAGAGTGTGGATCTAGCTGACATATCTAAAGCTCTCTGTCAACTATCCATGTTCACTAACANAAAAAAAAAAAAAAAAAAAGAAAGAAAGAAAAAGAAAAGAATGAAATAGTGCTGAGCCTTTGAGGACAAAGGAAACAAGGATGGTGTTGCCATGCCTGAAAAGGAGTGATAGAGACAGAGGCATGAGAACAAGAGGGAAGACTGCAAACAGGAGTCATGGCCTGGGGGTCGCCTTTCTTCTGTGGGAGTGATGAGGTGAAGGAAACCAGATCGAAGGTTAGGCAGGGGAAGGATGGAGACAGTGAGTGTATTCCTTCGGGAAAGAGTGTTAAGTCGTCATTGGTTACAGCATAGAGCATGCAGTTTCCAGTAGTGACTGGAAGGAACTGTTTTTGAGCTTTAATTCTTGAGGTTAATCTGCACCTAGACAACTGTTTAGCAGGTCTTCCTATATCACCATCAGGGAAATAGATAGGGAATACTTTTTTTGAGTAGTGTAGTGGGAGATTTCCTTATTTAAGGGTTTTTGTGTTTTATGTCTTAGTAAAAACTGGCATATGTAGGTACATAAAGTAGCAGGTGTGTGTTAATTTTTAAATGGATCAAATGACTTGATTGGCACATTCTCTTTTTTTGTTTTTGTTTTTTTTTTTCGAGACGAGACAAGGTTTCTCTAGCTTTTTTGCCTGTCGTGGAACTAGCTCTTGTAGATCATGCTGGCCTTGAACTCACAGAGATCCACGGACCAGGCTGGTCTCAGAGATCCGCCTACCTCTACCTCCAGTGCTGGGTGGGATTAAAGGCGTGCGCCCACACCACCTGGCAGATCCTAGCTTTATAGTAATATCTAGAGTATATGTACTTTTATCTTGAAATAGCTCCCCACTAGCTGGACATGGTGGTGCATCCTTTAATCAAAGCACTTGGGAGGCAGAGGCAGGCAGATTTCTGAGTTCGAGGCCAGCCTGGTCTGTAGAGAGTTTCAGGACAGCTAGGATCTTTACACAGAGAAATCCTGTCTTGAAAACAAAAACAACCCACAAAAAAACAAAGAATAGCCTTTTATAGAAGTCAGGATCTCACTAGCTGGCTTGGAGCTTTTTACATGGACCATTTGGCCTTGAATGTACAGGCTTCTGAGTCTATAGGGCTGGGATTAAAGGCATGTTCCCACACTACTCTCCCCCTATTGTTTTTTAATTTAAAAGACAGGGTTTGTCACTGATCCTGGAATTCTCAGATTCTGTTAGATTGGATGGCAAGCAAGCCCTAGAGATCTTCCTGTGTCCACCTCCATAATGCTAGGATATACAGGCCTTGCTTTTTGTCAATAGGTTCTGGGGCTCAAATATAGGTCCTATAATTACTAACCAGACTATTACCACACTCACTTGCATCTCTCCTTGAACTCAGAGATTGACCTGCCTCTGTCTCCTGAGTGCTAGGATTAAAGGAATGCACTGCCACCACTGGCTGTTCTGCTTCTTTAATCTTAGCTCTTTTGTCCTGTCCTCCTTCAGAGGTATACAATAAGTGCTTGTGCCAGTGGATGCTTGCAGATGGGGAGATGGCTTTTTAATTATCCGAATCAGCAGGGAAGTCATTCTGCAACTTGGTGAAAATCAAAGGTGTTTTGACTATTTGAAGGCTTGCTCTGTAATGATAGGGTTAAAAATATCTTCAATGCTTTAAAATTTTTTTTAAAGAGTAAAGATGTTTAAGAAATGCATGACGGGGGGCTGGAGAGGTGGCTCAGCGGTTAAGAGCACTGGCTGCTCTTCCAGAGGTCCTGAGTTCAATTCTCAGCAATCACATGGTGGCTCACAACCATCTGTACTGAGATCTGGCACCCTCCTCTGGCATGTGGGCATACATGGAGGCAGAATGTTGTATATATAATAAATCTTTAAAACAAGCAAACAAAAAAGAAATGCATGACGGGAAAGCCATTTGAAGGGTTGCATTGTCCCTGGGTTTGGAATTTTGGTTTTGGAAAGAAGCCATTTTATGCTGCCCAGAAGTTATGCAGATATAAGTGCTGCCTCTGCGAAATGAGCTGAGGATAAGAAAACAAACAAGATGTGATGAGTCTAATGTTAGGAAAACAAGTTCTTATTTCCTTTATCACTCACTACGTAGTTAGAATAACTGATGAGTCAGAAAAATTAGTGTTTGTTTAGCTTTTTTTTAGATAGAATTTCTCTGTGTAGCTCTGGCTGTTCTGGAACTCATTCTGTACACCAGGCTGGTCTCGAACTCAGAGATCCACCTGCTTCTATCTCCCATATACTGGGAGATAAAGGTGCATGCCAACAACACCAAGCTTAAAATTAGTGTTTGTGATACTCAACAGCCAAGGCAGAAAAACGCAGTTTATTTTACTGATATGTCTGTAAAATACTGACTGTCTCTATCTGTGTGGGTGTATGTGTGCTGTGACTTGAACCCAGGTCTCATGGACCTTCATGCATGCTGGAGACATGTTATGTTCTTTAACTTGGTCTTGGGAACTTTGTCAAAGAAACAGAAGGCTCACCACAAGTTTGAGGACAGCCTGATATATGTAGGAGGCCAATCAGGGCTACAAAGATCCTGCCTCAGAACAAATAAAGAGCTCAGGGAATACACTTCTAAGGCTCCTTTTATTTACATCACAGGTTCTGTGAAATACTGTGTTTTATATGGGCTTTTTGTTTGGAGACAGGTCTGTTAGAGGTAGGGGGTAAAGATTAGTTACGAATAATGAGTGATTTTTCTTTGGAGGGCAAAGAATCCTCTATCTTGCCAGGTTAGAGAGGGTTTAAAGATTGGGTAATAGTAGCACAGTGGTAGAATCATTGCCTAGCAATACGAAGTCCTGGGTTTGATCCCTAGCACCATGAAAGGTGAGAGCAATAACCTAATAAGAAAGAGGAGGTTTAGTGTTGAGAAAGCTGGGTAGCTGGAATGGGACACATGTATGAAGAAGCCACAGGCAATAAAATATTTCTCCTTCTGTAGATAGCCAGAGAGACATGTGACTGCACCAAATAAAATTTGATGTCCTCTAATGTTGAGGAGTCCAGCAGCACTCTTCTTTTTCACGGGCAGGTTATAAGCCCTGCCCAGCTGATAACATTTGTGGGTGTAGAGAGTTCATCCTTACCCACCAGCTGTGAGAGGCCTGACCCTGCCCTCTGCGGCTGTGGAGAATAAAAGGATCCGCTTGGTCAGCTCCTGGCATGCAGACACTAGCAGTTGAGCTGCATGGAATTAGGCCTCATAATTGAGTGTTTGACACCCTTGTTGCCTTATTTTATACAGATTGACAGTGTTGATTTCTTGCTGCCTGTCGAGAATCTTTACTAATTTCCCAGACAGGAAAAGGTTGAGAATGAATTCTGATAGAAAAAACAAGAATACAGATTGGAAATGAAAGTAATAAAGCAGAATTGGTCACAAGAGGTCATTAATGTTGGAGATACAAAGTAAGTGGATCTTTGAAAGGCCGTGGACAAGATATTTTGGATTAGGAATGAGGTATTCAGGTGATGTCAACAATTGCTGCCTCATAGAAGGAGTTGGGGACTGTTAAATTTCTATAATTGAATATTTAACTTTGGTATAGTACTTCATAGACTAGGGAGCCAGGTGGGTTTGAATTCTTCATTTTGTCGCTTAGTGACCTGCGACTGTAAAGTGGGAGTAGTATGTACTTAGGAGTGCTGGAAAAGTTTGATTTAATACCCTAAAATCGTTAAAGGTCAGACTTGATATTGCAAATGTTGGTAATCCAGCTGAGGCTGAAGGGCAGTCATAAGTTTTTGGGGTAGCCTGGGCTACACAATCAGTGTCATGCTTCATAGCAAGTACCAGGCTACCTGAGATCTTAAAGTAGTGCCTGGCACATGTAATATATATGTTTGCTGCTGGTTATCATTACTTACTGGTTTTAGAATTTTGGGAATGAGTGTACACCTGGGATTATCTTTACCAAATAAGGAGACTCCGAACTGAGTTAATATCCTCGATAGGCATTCTTTGTGGGTAATGTGTGTAGAGGCAAGAAGTTGATGCTGGGTGTCTCCTCAGTTTTCCGCCGTATTTTCTGAGCCTTTCCCTGACCCAGTTTGTCACTTGAGCTAATTAGATGACCAAATGCCCTAGAGATCCTATGTCCACCTCATTGGCCCTAGAATTTCAGGTGTGCACCACCGTGCTTGGCTTTTATGTGAGTCCCAGGGTTTGAGACCAGGTTGTCATGTATGGGACAAGCAAGCATTAGCTGAGGATATCCCTCCCTGCTGTGGGTGTTCTTGGCGGAGTCTTGGTTGTTTTTTGAAAGAGGTCTCCATATATTTCCCTGACTGCCTGGAATTTGTGTCAGTCAGTCCTAATTTTAATTCCTTAGTGTTGGAATTAGAGGTGAGTGCCAACAGTGTTAAGTACCCTGGAACTGAAATTATAGGTGGTTGTGAGCTACAGTGTTAAGCATTGACCCAGGGTCTTCTGGAAGAAGAGAAGCAAGTGTCTTAGCAGCTGAGCAGAGGCCAGAAGAGAGGTTATCAGACTCCTGGAGCTAGTGTTTGGGAGCTCCTGAATGCTGGGGTTACAGGCATGAGCCTAGGTAGCATTGTGGTTTTAGAAGTGTCTCCCAGTCCTCATATTTTATTTATATATACATATATTCAACCCCACCCACCGATGCAGGGTTTCTCTGTGTAGCCTTGACTGTCCTGTAACTCTTTGTAGACGGGCCTTTGTAGACAAGGTTGAGGCTGGCCTTGACCTCATACCCGCCTGCCTGTACCTCTGGAATGCTGGGATTAAAGGCATGTGTTTACCACTGCCCAGCCTTAATATATTATCTTGATGAGTGCAATTTATGCTGGAACTTGGGATTTATTCACTTATTTGAAATTTTATTTAATGGTGATTGACATCTTCTCTGTTCTTTATGTGTTACTAAGTGTTCTGTAGTAATTTTTCAGAATGATCAAGTGTGTTTGTCTGTGTGTTTTATGTTTATATGTGTTTTTAAATTTTTTTTTTTTTTTTTTATCTTGAGAGCTGGAATGATTGTTCAGTGGTTAAGAGCACTGACTATTCTTCCAAAGGTTTGATTCCCAGCACCCACATGGTAGCTCACAATTGTCCTCTTCTGGCCTGGCATGTACAGACATAGTATGCAGACAGATGTACCTGTATACTAAAATAAATAAACATTTCTTGTTTAAAACTTTATTTTTGTTTTTTTTTCAAGATGGGTTTCTCTGTGTAACAGCCCTAGCTGCCCGGGAACTCACTTTGTAGGCCCGACTGGCCTGGAACTTAGAGAGAGCCACCATGCCCGGTAATAAAAAAAAATTTTTTTTTTTTTTCCGAGACAGGGTTTCTCTGTGGTTTTGGAGCCTATCTTGAAACTAGCTCTTGTAGATCAGGCTGGCCTCGAACTCACAGACGTCCGCCTGCCTCTGCCTCCCGAGTGCTAGGATTAAAGGCATTCGCCACCACCACCCAGCCAATAAATTATTTTTAAATGAGTGCAAATGCACATGTGCTTGTTGTCCAGAGACACTGAATTCCCCGGAGTTAAAGTAGTTATATGCAGGTCAGCTGCCAGATGTAGGTGCAGGGATTGAACTCAGGTCCTCTGGAAGAGGAATATATGATCTTAACTCCCACACAATCTTTACAATTTGTGTTTACTTTTAAAGATTATATATTTTATGTGTTTGTATGTGTGCCTGAGTGGATATATGCACCATATGTGTGCAAGTTCCCAGGGAGGCCAGAAGAGGGTGTCAGGTGCCCTGGAACTACACTTAATTGTGAATGTAACTGATGTGTTCTCTGCAGAAGCAGCAAGTACAATTAACTAACTTTCTGACCTTACCTGGCTGGTCTACAATTCCTTCTGTATACCTGATTTTGTCTCTGCCTCTTAGTGATGGAATTAGAGCTATACACTACTGTGTACAGCTTTAAGTTGTTAAGAGTTTTTACAGTTAAAACTGATAGCAGTTTTAAGTTAGTTTTACCTTAAAGTTAGTGTCTTCTTGATGAATTCGTGTTTGTGTAAACTTGAGAGAAGTAGGTGGCTGTTAACTCAGTTCATTCTAAACTGAGAAATCCTATCTCCGTTCTCCCTCCTCTTTACCTCAGCAACAGGAATCGAATCCAGGGCTTCGTGAATGCTAGGCAAGCAATTTATCTCTGAGCTGGATGCTCCTCTGTTGGGATCTTTTGGGAACAGGTGTTTGTCTGAAGTACCTTGCTTGCAAAGGGAAAAGGTATAGGTTTAAACTTTTTCTAGAACCAGTGAAATGGCTCAGTAGGTAAAAACACTTGTTTGTCTCCAAACCTGATGACCTGAGTTTGACTGCTAGAGCTTGTGACGATGTAGAGACCTCACTCCCTTAAGTTGACCTGACTTTCACACCTGTGCACTTCCCTTATAGACTGTTTCTGTACCTTAGATAACGGGGGAAATTTCTGTTTTAAATTTCTGTTTTTTGTTTAAGTTAAAAATGTATCACCAGTTCTAAGTTAAAATCTATCACTGTATCATATCTTTAGTTACTTTGAATAAGATGAGGTAAAAGGTAGAAATGTCATTTGTTTTTTTGTTTTTTTCATTTGGGTTTTGAAATTTCACTGGATAGAATCTGAGTAGCCTCATGCTTTCTGTAGCTCAAGAACCTGAGATATGGAAGAGTTTCTGACAGATTATTTTTAGAAGTCTCTTGCTCTTGTCTGTTTCTATTCTAAGAATTCTCTTGGAACCTGTTCCAGAGTAGTAGAGCTGATGGCAAACAGTGTAAATGCAATTCCTATGTCTGGCAACTAACTGGGTGTGTGTTGCAGACAAAGATCTATTTACTCCACAAGGTTCTGTTCCCCGTGTTCTTAATCTGGTCTCCATGCCCTCCATCTTCAGTTTAGAGGTAGTAAACAATTTTAAGAGTTTTTGGTGATTGCTTTGGTAAGGTCCTCCCTCCCTCCCTCCCTCCCTCCCTCCCTCCCTCCTATATTGTGTGTGTGTGTGTGTGTGTGCGGCGGGGGTGGGGGGGATGAGAGGTGTGAGTGTGTGCACGTACACATTGTCTAGGAGTTTGTTCTTGCCTTCACCTTGTTGAGGCAGAGTCTCTTGTTGTGTCATGCTGTGTATTCCAGGCTGACTGGTGGTAGTTCTGTCTTTTTCATCTTCCTTCTCAGCATGAGTGCTAGAATTACAGATGCATGCTACTTCATCCGGCTTTTAGCTGGGTTGGAGGGATTCTGTGGCGAGTGCTTTTACTCACTGTGCCATTTCACCCTCCACCTTAGTTATTTTACTAAATTTTATAAATTTGTAGCCGTGTGTATGTTTGTTTCTTTTCCTGTAGGATTAGGAATAGCATGCAGGACATGTCACGTGCTAGACAAGTCTTCTGCCTCTGAGCTATGTAATATACCAATAATCCCACCACTTGGAAGATTGGGAGAGGAGGATTGTTTGTGTTACAGGTCAGTCTGGGCTATAGTATTGCAAGTGCCTTTCTCAAACAATAAAAAACCTTTTGTAAATCAAAACTTACGCAGTTTAGTGTAAGGGTTTGTGCTCCATTCCTGTAGTTTTCTCATTGGATGCCTTCTTGTAAGGAGAGGCTCTATTACACTGAGGAAGAAGTGGCTGAAAGAGTGGACGTCAGTTCATTGAGCAGAACTATTGGTAATCAGTAAACAAGTAAACTAGGAGTTAAATGTAGCTTGGGGAGTCTGTGGTCGGTTATACCTAGAGCAAAAGCAAAGCAGTGGGTTCGAGGTCAGTCTGGGCAGCATAATGGAACCCCGCATCCAAGAGAAGAGAACAGAGGAACAGGTGGACAAGGGAGACTCTGAAAACTGCTAGAGAAATAATCCTGGCCACTTCATTCCTCTTTTAGATATTTCAAAAAAAATAATAATAAACTTGGGTAGCAACTTAGCTTTTCATTGTGATATGACCTATTTGTATTATTTCCCTTGTGCTTAGTGGTATGCCATAAATTAAAATTATCCAGAATTTTGCATTTAATTGAGGCTAGATGTCATGTAGCCCAGGCTTCCCTTAAATTCTATGTAGCTGAGGATAACCTTGAACTTCTGATCCTTCTCCCTGTACTTGAGTGCCAGTATTATAGGCATGGGCTACTATACTTGCCTTTAGATGGTTCTACGGATGGGTTTAAGGCTGCTTCCAGTAGAGCTTGTGTTAAATGTGTACCTGGAGCTCTGGCTTGTTGTGAGTGCTGGGATGCAAAATTTAGTCCTCATGATTGCACAGCAAATGTTCTAACTGCTAAGCCATATCTTTATGCCCCTGGAACTCAATCATCTTGTCAAAGTGTTTCAAGTATTGGCGTTACAAACATGTGCCATCTTTTCCCATTAATATGAAAATGTGTTTACAATTTTTTGTTTCGTTTTGCTGTGTGTGTGTGTCTGTATATGTATATTTGTGAGCATTGAGTGTCAGGATGCACAAATAGAGGTCTGATGACGGTTTGTGAGCGTTGATCCTTTTCCTACTGTGTTAGTCCCAGAAAGTGAACTAAAGTTGTCAGGCTTGGTGGCAAGTGCCTTTCCCCACTGAGCCATCTTGTCCCAACGATAACATTTTTGATTGCATTAGCAAAATTAACTTAATATTCACAAGTAGCTGATGTTGTAGCTATGTTTAGAGTATACATTTAGTATTTATGAAGTTCTGTCTCCCGCCCACCAAAAATTATACAATCATAATTTAGAATGTTTCTGGACTGGTGTTTTTTTTTTAAGATTTTTTTTTTAAATGTATATGTGTGCTCGTGTGCTCTATCTGCTTGTACACCTTTATGTCAGAAGAGGGCACCAGACCCCACTATAGATGGTTGTGAACCACCATGTGGGTGCTGGGAATTGAACTCAGTAGCCAGTGCTCTTAACCACTGAGCCATCTTTCCAGCCTCTTCTCTCTCTCTCTCTCTCTCTCTCTCTCTCTCTCTCTCTCTCTCTCTCTCTCTCTC
>NW_026067972.1:7401090-7448576 GCF_014885135.2 Alexandromys fortis
TTTTTTTTTTTTTTTTTTTTTTTTTTTTTTACATTTTGTTTTTTTACATGTATGGGTATTTTGCCTGCATAAATGTCTATGCCACATACACAGTTAACAGATAGTTGTGAGCCACCATATGTGTTTTGGAAATCAAACCTGGATCTTTTGGAGGAACAGTGTTCTTAACCACCAAGCCATCTCTCCAACCTGATTTGCTGTCTTTTTTTTTTCTCCAAATATTTATTTTTTCATGTATATCATGCTCTATCTGTATGTACACCTGCATGCCAGAAGAGGGCATTAGATCTTTTGGATCCATGTGGTTGCTGGGAATTGAACTCTTAACTTTGGAAGAGCAGCCATTGTTCTTAAACGCTGAGCCCTCTTTCCAGCCCTCTTGTTGTTTGGTCCTACAAGATTGCTCACTGGTTGAAGGACTTTCCCCACAGGCCTGGCAACCTGAATTTGATATTTGGAAGGATGGAATTGATTCCACAGAGGTTTTCTCTCATCTCCACATGTGCATATATATACACTTTTATAGCAAAGGAAGAAAAATAGTAGGCATTGTAGAATGGTGAGATTGCTCATTTGGTAAAAGCTCCTACCATGCAAGCCTTGAGCCCTGAATTTGAGCCCAGAAATACACATTGGAAGTAAGAGAACCAGCTTCCAAAAGCCTTTCCACTTCTACACGCATGCCACGGTATGCACAAGCTTGCACTCATACATATATTCATAATAATAATAACAGAAAAAAATGGGGAACCTTTAAAAAAGGAATCTTATGATGTTGCCATCTTATAGCTTCACATGTAGCAGAGATAATGGAGTTCCTTTTTTGTTTAGTTTTGAGACAGAGCCTATTGTGCATCTCTGACTGTCCTAAAACTCACTCTATAGACCAGGTTGGCCTCAAACGCACAAAAATCTACCTGCCTCTGCCTGCCTCTTGCGCTGGGATTAAAGCCATATACCATTTTCTCTGACTAATAACTGTTTTCTGATTTTGCTGTTTATAAAATTATTTTAAGTATTTTTTAAAAAAAAAAAATACTGCCAGGGGAAGTTTTATGTTAGACTGACGTTATTGCTTGCTCTGTGGTAAAACATTTGACTAACATACATGAAGTGCCCGTCTCAATCCCAGCACAATATACTCATATGAATACACACTTGGGGATGTGCCCTAATCATGGTAAAGTATTTGCCTAGCCTGTATGAATCCCTGGGTTCAGTCTTCACCACCATGAAAACTGGGCATGGTGGAACAAGCCTGTAATCCCAGCACTCAGGAAGTGGAGGCAGGGGATCAGAAGTTGAGTGTTATCTTTGGCTGTAGTGTGTTTGAAGTCAGCCTGGGCTCCATGTTTTGTTTGCTCTAATATAAAATGATTTCCTGACAGTTACCTTCCTTAAAGTGACAATGAGGAACATTTGTTAGGGTACTAATTGCCCACTGAATATCTAGTGGTAGGGATTTTCTCTCTAGGGTTAGTGATGAAAGAGCTGCTTTGGATTTCTTTAAGCCCGAGTTTTGGGTCATGAGTCCACATCTTTATTAATTAAGCAAGATACAATCTGGAGTGCTTTTTTGTTCCTGGCAATAGTGTCTATCCTTTTTAGTTAAGTATTATTTAGGCATCCGTTCTCTTCAGTTGATGTCTCTTTTTGTCTTCTTCCGTACCAGCTCCATTATGCTTAGCACAAGCTTTTCCTCTCAGCCGTCCTTCAGCTTCCTGTTTAGTTGGAGTTTTAAGTCTCCCATTAGTAGGATAGGCCTTTTCTTCAGTTTCTTTACTTTGACGTGTGAGAGATTGTGGAAATATTATATCTATATTGTCTTCTAGCTTGAGTTTTTATACTTTTATGATTAGAATTAGTTACATATTTTTGGTATAAGTAAATGTGATCTATTTTTTTCCCTTTTCAGTGCTAGGCACCAAACTCAGAATCTTACATATATTAGGCAAATGTTCTGCCACTGAAGTATAGTTTCAACTGGATGTGATTTGTATTCAGTGATATAATAGGGTTAAGTTTGTATTTTAATAGTGATTAGTTTTACAAGTTGACTAAAGTAGCTAATATTCCTCTAGTATCTTAGGAAGGCCAATTGGTGTTTTAAAATTCAAAATAGTGTATTAATCTTGCAGAATGATGGTAAGGAATTGGAAATTATATACAGTTGCTATCAAGAAGTAATTTTTATAGTATATTCCACGTAAACTATAAGATTATTATTTGAAACTTGAGGCGGACATGACAGTCCATTCCTCTAATCCCACCTGTAGACAGGCTTCTAAGTCAGTAGATTACAAGTTAGAAGTCAGGGTTGGTGGAAAGGATCTGCTGATAAAAGATCATTGCTACCAAGACTGACAACCTGAGTTTGATCCTGGGTCTCACATGATTGAAACAGGGATCCACGCCTGCAGATTATTCTCTGTCCTGTACTTGGGTGCTGTGTGTGTGCATGCATACCCACATACAGACAAAAAAATAAATTAATTACATAGCAAGATAGCAGGCTTTGTGGTATGTACCTTTAATCTCAGCACACAAGAGTCAGAGGCAGGCAGATCTCTGCAAGTTAGAGGTCAGTCTGGTTTACATATATACACAGCAAGTTTTGGAACTTACAGGGCGACATAGAGAGATCCTATCTCAAAGTACAAAACAAAATAATAAGTAGAAAATAAAATTATGTTTATTTTATATTTAAAATTATATATCAATTATAGAAAACATGTGGTTTGTATTTATATTTGTGTAATATAAATTTACAGACCTTCTTGTTCCTATTACTGTTTTCTTTTTGAGACAGTGTCAACTATTTAGAGAAAATTGCTCTTAAACATACTACTGCCTTTGCCCCTTAGCGCTAGCTAGTATTAGCGTCATGTCCTATGTCCACCTATAAGGATGGTTTAAAAAAAATAAAATAGGGGCTTGGTGGATAAAGATATTTGTTGCCCAGCTTAAAGACCTGAGTTTGGTTTTTAGAGCCCGCATGATGGATAGAGAGCGCTCTGGCAGTCTGTCCTGTAACTTCTGTGTATGTACATGTGTACATATATACACGTGTGGGAATGGGCACATACACAGACTTAAGAATAAATGGATAAATGTAAGTTAAAAAAAATTAGAGTAGTTCAAAAATTAGCTAACTGGATGTTTTATTGTTGTAGTACTAGGATGATGTGGAAGGATTGCTGTGAGTTCCAGGCTAGTCTAGTTTGTATACTGAGTTTCTTGCTGCCTGAAAATAAAAATTCTAAACAAAACAAACCCCTGCTTTAATAAATTATCCAATGGTTTCTGGAAAACAGTCCAGTTAAAGAAATAGGTTCACTAGGGGAATCATAGTTATTACAAATTAAAAATTATGTATGTATATGGGTGTTTTCACCTGTATATATATCTATGCACCAATTGTGGGCCTGGTGTACTGGGGGGCCAGAAGAGGGCATCAGAGCTCCCTGGAACTGGAATTACAAACTGTTGGGGAGGGTGCACTAACGTTGTTTTAAGTTGGAATTATTAGTTGACCCTACTTTTTCCTCTTTTTTTCCTAAGCTTTACAGACCTCTTGACACTTCTTGAGCTCAGCCTGGTAACTTCCCTATTATACTCTTATGTTTGTTTATTGGATAATTGAACTGTTTATTGAATAAAGTATCTTCTTGATTAAGGTTTGTAGAGTATTTTATAAAGGTAATACAATTTAGCATTTTGACTGACACTGTTGATGTATATGTAGCACTACTGCTGTAATATGCTTATAAATGCTGCTGAGTCTATCAGCTGTGCTTTCAGAAGTTGTCTAGTCTGTGCTCTGTTCAGAACTAAAGGAAGATTTTACGGATGAAAGTAAATGTTTGTAAAAGTTAAAATATTTAAAGTAAAAAGGGCAAGTCTTCAATAGATGAGTGGTTGATACTTTATGAGTAAGACAAGGAATAGTATGACTGACGAGCATGACTGAAACAAGGAATAGTACGACTGTATGAATGATGCTTCCAGAGTGAAAATGCAGACACACCCAGGGACTGAGATGTTACTTAGCCTGCATGAGGCCACTGGTAATTATTTCGCTGGAAATCGTTGGCCATGCTTGTTGGTGCATATGCCATTTTTAATTAATATTTTATATGATTTTTTATAGGGTCAAGGAATAAAATGTATTAGTTGTGTGTAATTAAAGGCAGTGGACATTTCTTAAGGAATTTTTAGGCTTAAATGTAGCTCCCTTGGCTTTGGAGGCATAGCTAATGGTTGGGTATTTGTTAATCCCTGAGTTAGTCCCTAGCACCACAAAACAAAATAACATTCTCTGTAGAGCCAACAGTTGTTGATCTTGTTCTCCCAGACTCCATTATTCATAACCCTTTTCAGGAAGATAACATCCCAGTTCCTGCCTTTTTGTTGGGCTTTATGAGATTAAAAAATTTTATTTTTATCACTTATATGGCATGTGTGTCCATATTTCTCTATGTGGGCATGTGCACTTTGAATGTGGGCAAGCCATCTTGGGGGATGGCCAGAGGTGGATGTCCAGGCCTTTGGTGCTACAATGACAGGTGGTTGTGAGCTGTTTGTTGTGGGTGCTGGGAACTGAACTCTGGTCCTCTGGAAGAACAGCCCCTATACATGATGACATTTTTTAAAATAAATTTTTATTTAACTAGTTATGTGTATACAGTGTTCTTCCTGCATGTATGCTGCACACCAGAAGAGGGCACCAGATCTCACAATAGAGGGCTATGAGCCGCTATGTGGTTGATGAGAATTGAACTTAGGACCTCTGGAAGTGCAGCCAGTGCTCCTCTGGGCCCTTTCTCCAGCCCTGCATTTTGACATTACCCCATGAAGTAACTTTTCTTTGAAAATTCTGAAACCACAGAATTCTCAGGGTTTTTCTTTTTTTTTTTAATGTGTTTTTTTGAGGCATGGTTTCTGTCTTCATAGGCTCTGGCTGGCCTGAGCTCACAGGAGATCCAGCTGCCTTTGCTTTTCAAATGCTACAACTAAAGGCAAGTTCTACAATGCCGTGCTAATGTTTGGCCTGCATGTCTGTCAGTGTACTATCTTTATGCAGCCTGTGGAGGTCAGAAGAAGGGAGTACAGTCCCCTGGACTGAAAGAGCAACAAGTGTTTTTAACCAGTCATCCATCTCTCCAGCTCCAACAAATGTATTTATTTATTTTGGGACAGCATCTTTTTTCTTTTTTGTTTTGTTTTGTTTTTTGAGACAGGGTTTCTCTGTGGTTTTGGAGCCTTTCCTGCAACTAGCTCTTGTAGACCAGGCTGGTCTCGAACTCACAGAGATCTGCCTGCCTCTGCCTCCCAAGTGCTGGGATTAAAGGCGTGCGCCACCACCGCCTGGCTTAGCATCTTTTTTCATTATTTATTTATTTTTTGTTTGGTATGAGACTGTGTTTCTCTGTGTATCCCTGGTGGTCCTGGAGCTTGCTTTGTAGATCAGCTTTGCCTCAAGTGCTGGGATTAAAGATAGTGCCACCACACCCAGCTTTATGACAGAGTTTTATTGAATTCTTGTTCTCTTTGTAGCAAAGACTGACTGTGAGCGCCTGATCCCACTTTGTTTTCCTCCTGAGTTCTGGGATCCCAGGCATGTACTATCATGCTTATTTTGTGTGGTGCTAGGGATCATACCCAGGGTTTCATGCATGCCTGATAAAGTAGTCTAGTCGAAATGGTGTCTTAATATATAACCCAGTTCTAACTCTGTTCTTCTTTCTGGAACTAGGTGTGTGTGTGTGTGTGTGTGTGTGTGTGTGTGTGTGTGTGTGTATTTTTAGATTATGTGTGTGTGTGTATATATATATATAGTGTTTGGCATGAAGAGGGCACTAGATCTGATTACAGATGGTTGTGAGCCAACATGTGGTTGTTGGGAATTGAACTCAGCACCTCTGGAAGAACAGTCAGTGCTTTTAACCTCTGAGTCTTTTCTCAAGCCCCCATCAGGTATATTTTTTTATAATAATACTCGTCATGTAGCCAAGGAGGAGCTACAAGCGATCTACTATTTTACTCACTTAAAATAGTTTCTTCTTTCATTTCCCTTCTTCCCGTTAAGCAGTGAATATAGCTCAGGTAGGCTCATTTCTCTTAGCTCTCTTAATACCTGTTTGTCTTTTTTTTTTGAATATTAAACATTTTTATTATATTTTTTAAGGTTTTTTGTGACAGGGTTTCTCTGTGTAACAGCTTTGGCCCACATCCTGAGTGCTAGGATTAAAGGCATGTGCCACCACTGACTGTCTTGTTCTTATTTTTAAGTTCTATGTATATGAGCATGCCTGTGTATATATAGATACACAAGTACTGGTGTCCTCAGAGTCTAGAAGAGAACATCAGAGCCCCTGAAGCTGGAGTTACACGTGGTTGTGAGATGCATCACATTTATTTAAAAGTTGTTTGGGGATGGAGAGTTGAGAGGACTAGGGTTCAATTGCCAGCATGCACATGGCAGCTCCCAATTGTAATTCCAATTCCAGGTGAGCTTCTGGCCTCCTTGGGCACATAGTGCACATACATCTATGCAGGCAAAGTATTCATACCCATAAATCTAAAAAAAGAAAGAAAAAGTTGTCTGTGGAGTTGGAGTGATGGTTCAGTGGTAAGAACACTTGGTGCTCTCTCAGAAACACAGATTCAGTTCCTAGCACCTACATGGCAGCTCACTCCAGTTCCAGTGGATCCAACAGCCTCTTCTGGCCTTTGCAGACACCAGGCATGCACAATGCACATTCATGCAAGCAAAAAACTCAATCACATAAAATAGTCTGTTACTGATATTTAGTAGAGGAATGGAAAACTGGAGAAGTGCTGCAAGTCCACGTTAATTTTTTAATGTGTTTGGTTGTGCTTTGTTGTTACATTTACTATATATATGGGGGACCATGCTTACCAAAATGCAAGCGTGGAAGCCAGAGGACAACTTTGGAGAGTTGGCTCTCCTTCCACTGTTAAGGTCACAGGGATGGGACTCAGTTTGTTGGGCTTGGTGTCAAGCCCTCCATCTATTTAGATGTTTGCAATGGTAAAGGCAAGTTAGGAAAGGGGGCTGTGCATGTCTCATACCCATAATCCCAGCACTGTGGAGGCAGAAGCAGAGGGATCACATGTTCAAAACAGACCTGGGCTATATAACGAAGACCCTGTCTCCCTACTGCATGAGTGCTGATAGAGAAATAGAGACATACAGGTGCTCAGGATGTAGATGGCAAAAAGAAAGCCTAGAACGGATGAGGCCCTGGGTTTGACTCCCAGAACCACCACCATGACCAGTTTAAAAAAAAAATGTCCTTGCTATAATCCCAGGTCACACAGGTATAGTGGCAGATTCCTTGTCTCCCCACCTATCATCCAATAACCTCCAGTTTTCAAAAATGGAAAATTGGGAGTGTTACTGTATAGAAAGATGGGGACCACTTTAGAAGCTACCTAAGTTTCTTTTTTGAGATAGGGTTTTACCATGTAGCCCTGGCTGACCAGGAACAAGCTAGCCTAGAACAGAAATCCACCTGCCTCTGCCTCAAAGTGCCAGGATTAAAAGTGAGCACCACCAGGCGCTGCAATACCTAGTTTCTTACTGCTCTGCTCAAGCACACTGTGTGTCCTGCTTCTGGACTGTCTCAAAGGCCTTCTTCTTATAGGGCCCATCCCCATTCCTGCACTTCATCACATGTTAGTTAGACCTCCAGGGCTTTATTACAAAAGGAGTTGGTTGCTAGAGCGGGACCTCTCCAGTCTTTTTCTGCGTCTTCTTCCCTCCCAATATGTAACTCCAGGGAAGGTCAGTGGGCCACTCAAGGGTGTCTGAGAGAGTGAAATATGGTAGTATTTTCTTCACAGTCCTCCAAATCCTCTGGCTGCTGTTGAGAATCTTCTCATAGCAGAGGTAGGGGCTTAGTCTCATCTCCCAGATCCTCCATATCTACATCCTGGGGAACTTTCATCTTCTTTTGTCTTTTGGGCTGTGGCTCACTAGTCCTGGATGGCTTGGAGGGGTTTTCCACTTCCATGGCTGCCTTTTCTTTCTGAGCAAGGCGGATTTGCTGCAGGAGTTTCCTGCGCTTCTTCCCGGACAGCGTGATGTTGGCACGTGCACTGGATCCGGGTACTCCAGACACCACTGATCCTGTCTCGGGAGAGGGAAACACTCCGGGAAGCCTGGGGAAGCAAAGGGACAGCGCCCACAGTCACCGTGCGGGGATGATTGATCTTTCCTCCGGGAGGACCCATAGCGGCAAGCTGAGGCACCTACCTGTTTGTCTTTTTGATTTTGGCCTCCTTCAGAGCTATTTCCATATACTAAACCTCCACCTCTAGCTCCCCTCCCCCCTTTATAAAAATTGGTAAATTAGCTGGGCATTGGTGGCACACACCTTTAATTCAGCATTTAGGCGGCAGAGGCAGGTGTACCTCTGAGTTCGAGGCCAGCCTGGTCTTCAGAGCGAGTTCCAGGACAGCCAAAGCTACATACATTGCCTCGGAACTTAACTCACAAAGGGTAAATGCTGGGATTTGAACTCAGTTCTTCATGCTTGTGGAACAAGCACTTTACTGATTTATCCCTCTGTCAGACCTACCCCAACAGTCTCTTAACTCCAGTTATCACTTCTGTCTCTGCTTTCCTTTTTCACTTCACAATCTCATGGGTTTTGCACAATCGCTAATGTGGTGTGTGCTTTCTTGGACTCCAGGCTTTGTGCTTGTAGAGTTCCTTTATTCAGTTTTCAAGTAGAGAAGGAGCTATACTTGGATAGAAGTACCAGAAGTAGCCAGGCGGTGTGGCACAGGCCTTTAATCCCAGAACTTGGGAGGCAGAGGCAGGCGGATCTCTGTGAGTTTGAGGCCAGCTGATAGAGTGAGTTTCAGAAGAGGTTCCAAAGCTACAGAGAAACCCTGGCTACCCCGCCCTCTGCCCAAATAAATGGATGAATGAATAGATAAGTAGATAAATACCAGAAGTATTTCAGTCAGTGAGATGGATCATCGGGTAGAGACACATGAGGTCAAGGCTGAGGACCCGCATTTTATTGTCATAACCTGAGTAGTGGGAGAGAATTGAATCCTAAAAGTCCCCTGACTTCCACATGTGTGCTGTAGGCTTCTGACACCCAGACAGACAGATATATACACACAAAATAAACTAGTAAATGAAAGAAAAACCCAATGCCCATATCTTGCTTCCTTATTAATACTACTGTTCCTGTTGCTACATTGTTTAGAGGGAGGGAACATAATGTGTTTCCTACTGTATACATTAAGGTCCCAACCACTAGCAAATAGTGTCAGATTGTGTCAGTTGGGTCTAGCATGATAGCAGACTTGAATTACTTACTTACAGGATCCTGTCTGTCAGTGAAATGGAAGTTCTCTTTGTGATTTTGTAATTTCTAAAGAGGAACCTTTTGTTTTTAGAAAAAAAAAATAATTGTTTACCAGATCGTTGTTATCCCTGCCCTGTTTAATTGTATTATTGTTCTCAAGATGTTATGCACATTTGAAGGGTGTATTTTTGGATTTCATTTTTCTGTTTACACATAAACACAATTTTTAATTTTTAAACATAGAATTCTATCATGTAATTTGTTTAGTTTTCTTGCCTAATTTCCTTGTCTGTTGATTTTAGCCCTTTTTTTAGTGTTTAGGAAACTGCTGAGGACAGATATCCTTGGTTTCTTTTTATTTTTGATTTTGTCTTTGAGACAGGGTTTTTCTCTGAAGCCTTGGCTGTCCTGGAACTCACTACATAGATCAGGCTGACCTCAAACTCACTGAGGTCAAAGGCATCTGTCACCATGCCTGATTTTTTTTTAACTTTTTTGAGACAGGGTTTCTCTGTGTAATCCCTGGCCGTCTCTGTAGATTAGGTTTGCCTAAAATTTAGAGATCTACCTGCCTCTGCCTCCCGAATTCTGGGATTTAAGTTGTGCACCACCAGCACCTGATCTGATAATTATTTTTCTATTAATAAAGTATGCTTATTTATGTTTTTTGTTTTTGGTGTAGCTACAGCCCTGATTTGCAGAGAGTTGCAAAGTGTCCTTTATCAGTTTTCAGAGTTTATGAATTAGAATTAACTAGAGAAACTAACTATGCCTGACGTGGATTTTATGATCTAGTCATCCATTCACTCATTGAGAACATGGTCTTAACTCTGTAAACCAGGCAGACATAGAACTCACTGTAGCCCAGTTATCCCTCAAACGTTGCAGTTTTTCTGCCTCAGCCCATGAGTGCTAGGGATTATAGGTTTGAGCTACTATGCTCCACTTGTCTGGGAAGTTTTGATGACGACTAGTTTAGTTACTTAACCTATTAGGAGTCTTCTTTTTCAATAGGTGATTGAACCCACCGCATTCCTTTGTGTATATGTATCATGTGAGTGTGGGTAGGCACAAGCCATGGTGTGGCTGTGCGGATTAGAGGAAAACCTTTGAGTGTAAATTCTCTTGTTGAGGCAGGCGTCTTCAGGCTAGATAGATGGCCCTTGAACTTCCGAGCTGGTTCTCCTGTCACATCTTTTGGTAGACATGCTGGGATTGTAGATTCGCTCTATTGCATCCTGACTATTTATGCATATTCCAGGGGTGGAACTCTGGTGTCAGACTTGTGTCGTTAGGCATTTATTTTTGGGATTTTCTGTTTTGTCTAAGCTGTTTAATTTTGTGAGCCTAAAGTTTCATTTTTGTTGTCACTTGCAAGTTTGAGGTGAGGTCTCACTGTCTTGCTAGTCTGTCCTTGCCTCAGTTTCCTCTTTCAGTATTGGGATTTTAGATGTATGCTGCCATGCCTTGCACTCCCTCTAGTGGAACTGTTTCTTCTTCTTTTACTCCTTATACTACTCTTGAATCTCATCTTTTTGTTTGTAGCTGTGTATATTATCTATTTTATTGGCATACATCTTCTGCCCCCCACCCAACTCTGAGTCAGCTTCTGAGCTAGTTCAGTAGAAGAGTGACTACCTATCTTGTTAGAGGTCCCAGGTTCTGTCTCCAGGACCACCAAAAACAAAACAAAGATTCCCACCTCCCATCACCAAAAGACCCCAGAAGACCCCACCCCCTTTTAAATACAGAGTCTTAGTCTGTAACTCAGTTGATCTGGAAGGCAGTCCGTAGCCCGGGATGGGTTTGATCTTGACCAGAATCTCAACTCAATCCCACCAGTTGCTGGAATTAAAAGTGTGAGTGACTACCTAACTGAATTAAGTCTATCCTGATTGACTGACTTCCCTTCTTCTAATCTTCACTTATCTTACTTTCTCTGACTTGTGTTTATTTTCTGCCTGACTGTGGTTTGTTGGTTTGCAGTTCTTTTTTCATCTTTTTCTGTTGGAATTGAGGTTCTCATGCTTGCTCAAGTACTTTTATGAAAGGAGCTGTCTTTTTTTTTCTTAAATATTTTTTTTAGATTTATTTATTATGTATACAACATTCTGCCTCGACGTATGCCCGCACGCCAGAGAAGGGTGCCAGATCTCATTACAGATGGTTGTGAGCCACCATGTGGTTGCTGGGAATTGAACTCAGGACCTCTGGAAGAGCAGTCAGTGCTCTTAACCTCTGAGCCATCTCTCCAGCCCCCAAGGAGCTGTCTTTTAAGCCCCACAACATTTTTTTTTCAAATTTATTCTCATTTATGAATGGAATTTCATGTATGAATGTTTTTCCTGCATTTATGTTTGTGCACCATTTATGCCTGGTATTATAGAGACCGGAAAAGAGGGTATTGGATCTCTGGACATTGGAATTACAGGTGGTTTTGAGCTGCCATGTGTGTGTTGGAAACTGAATCTGGGTGTTCTGCAAGAGCAGTTATTGATCTTAATCTCTGAGTCATCTCTCCAGTTCCCTTCACCCCCACACCCCCCAGATATTCTAAATTGAAAGTGATAATATACACAATGTTTCCATCTGCTGTGGAAAGCAGGGAAGGGGCTGTTTTAATTCATGAAATGGGACAGACTGCTCCTGTGGGATGTTAGCACCAGGAGCACTCGTGACTTCATCACACTCAAAAATAACTCTCACTTAGATTCAGTGTAGCATGAAAGTTCCATTTCAAAGGTCGTTTGGCTTTTCCTCTTGCCTTGACCACCTATCATGCTGTTGGGCCTTGGTCTGAAACACTGGGACTTCTCAGTTGATGGTCGGGGAATAGTTACCTGGTGTGCAGTAGGAATAATGAAAGTGTGTTTGGTCTTTGTGTATCCTGGGGGAGATTGCATTAACATTGCCAGCAAGTATGGGCATTGAGTTTCTGTGCAGACATCTTTCTGGGTGTAATCCAATAGTATTTGACAGTTAAACTGAGGTAGCAGCACGAATAGATGGGGATAATAGGATTGGCTTTAGATTGTATATAACAGGCCACAGCTGCTGGAAAAGGAAAATCCTTGTGAAAGGTGCTTTATGATGCAGAAACTGCACCTTGATTAAGGGTCCTTGTAATGAGTGAAATATATATAATAAAAGCTGTATGGAGCTGGGCTGGAGTTGAGTTGGTACAGTGTCTGCCTAGCATGCACAAGACCCTGGTTCAGTCCCGAGTACACATAACTGCCTGACTCCTTTATGAGATTCTTAACAGATTGCTGTATTGACTGAGGCTCTGCCTTTCTGTCCCTTAGGCTGACTCCTGAAATTGTGATCCTCCTGCTTTTTTATCCTCAGTTGTGGTTCTATGTGCCATTCTTGAACACATTTAGGTTTTTAAATATGTAAGCAGGAGACAATGCAGACTTTAAGAAGGCTAATTTAGCTGGGTGGTAGTGGCGGTGCATGCCTTTAATCTCAACACTTGGGGGGCATAGGCAGGGGGATTTCTTGAGTTCAAGGCCAACCTGGTCTATAGAGCTTGTTCAGGACAGGTTCCAAAGCGACATAGAGAAACCCTGTCTTAGGGGGAAAATGCTAATTTAGCTAGGCATGATGGTGCTTGGGAAGCAGAGGCCAGCATGGTCTGTTTGAGTTTCAGGCCATTCAGGGATACACAGTGAGACCATGTCTCAAAAAAACAAAACAAAGAATGATAATTTAGGGCTAGTGGGATGGCTCATCGTATAAAAGTGCTTCTGACAAAGACTCTCAAGTGACTGTAGGAAAGACAATCTCCACATGGGTGCTATAGGCTGTCCTCCCTAAATAAACAAAATAATTTAGATGGGCATGGTGGTTCACACCTATAGTCCTGACATTCTAAACGCTGACTCATGAGAATTGCACTGATTTTTGAGGTCAGTGAGGTTATATAGTGACTTTCGGTCCAGGCTGGCTTGCTTATTAGACTGCTCCAAAATCAGCTGTGGCAGCTGCAGTCCAAACAATGGCAGCAAAAATTCTTTTTCTGAACAGTAACCTGGGCCTGAAAAGATAGCTCAGCAACTAAGAGTACAATCTTGAGAACTGGTGGATTCCAGCATAGCACTAGGTGGCAGGCTGGGAATTCTGGGTAACGCCAGCATTGAGGGCTTAGAGACAGGAGCTTCTGTGGTGTTTTCTGGCTTCCACCTAGCCAAGGAATCATGGAACCCAAGGACGTGCAGAGACTGACATTGTCCACACCTTGTATGTGCAAGAACAGTCAAATAAAGCATTGAAGTAACGTTAGGTTTACTAAAAACTTGTACAGAGATAAGGTAGAAAGTTTATGTCTTTTACCGAATTTACTTACTGGCCTAATCCTGGAATTTTTCTAAGTTTTAGATGCCAAGCATACTGGTTACATATGCCTGTAATCTCAGGATTCTGTAGATTGAAGCGGGAGACTATAAACTATAAACCAAGACTATCTCAAGAAAGAAAATGAAGGAAAATGCAGTTAGGCTTGGTGACACAATCCTATAATAGCAACTATTCAGAGGGCGTAACAGGAGTTATGGGTTACAGAGTGAGTTCACAGCCAATTTAGGCTGTCTATTTTTGAGACAGTGTTGGGGAACTCTTCTTTTGGGCCTCTGACATCTAATTCACACAGTTCTTCCTGCCTCTGCCCCCAAGTGCTGGAGTGAGAATGTGCTGGCTTCAAACTCAGCAGGTCTCAAAACAACAAAAGTGTAAAACATTGGGGAGAGGGAAAATATATAGTGCTTGCCTAGCACGTGGGAGGTCCTAGATTCAGTTTCTGTTACTATAAAAACAAGGCAGGACGTGGGCAGCACTTGGGAGACAGAGGCAGGTGAACCTCAGTGAGTTCAAGACCAGCTGCCTGGTCTACAAAGTGAGTTCCAGGACAACCAGGACTGTTAGGTGGAGAATCCCTGTGCAAAGAACCAAAAAAGAAAAACCACCACCACAAACCTCAAATGAGCATTTTATAGTCATCACACTATGATACCAATATTTAATT
The DNA here is from genome assembly GCF_014885135.2 of Alexandromys fortis. Lineage (NCBI taxonomy): Eukaryota > Metazoa > Chordata > Mammalia > Rodentia > Cricetidae > Alexandromys > Alexandromys fortis. The sequence goes on from NW_026067972.1 coordinate 7,415,464, forward strand.
GCTATAAATAACGCAACAGGAGACCTAAAAAATTCAGAGGTCTGTTTCCTGTTTTTGTTTTTTCTTTCTTTGAGGCAAGATTTCTCTCTCTGTGTAACAGCTCAAGCTGTCCTGAAACTCATTCTGTAGACCAGGCTGCCCTCGAACTTTGAGAGGCCTGCCTGTCTCTGCCTCCAAAAGTCTGTTTTCTAAGAACAGGGTTTTGAATAAGGAATCATTTTCTGTGGAGCTGACTGAAAGCGCCCCCCCCCTCATTTAGAGTATAATGTAAAAGGGGATTAATTTCAGAATTATTCTTTTTAGCTAAATGCAGCCTTTTTTTCTTCAGAACCAGCCATAACCAGTTGGGTGTCATTTGTATTATTGTGTGTAGCCTTGGCTTGCCAGGGACTTGTAGTGAGCAGAAGGATGCTTCTGAGTACAGGGAGCACAGGCACATAACCTCTGCCACTACTGCTGTCTTCCTCTGCTATGTCTTCACCTCCTCAGTGGTAAGGAAATTTAGATAAGCATCATGACCATAAGGTCATTTGGCCAAGGGAACAAGTCCTTTATGTTTAATTTTATGGCAGTTTTCTTATGGGAATAGTTTATATATAGTCCTAAATTCAGCCGGCCAGCTTACCTCCCTCCCTCCCTCCCCTCAGGATGACCTTGATCCTCCTGCTTCTTCTGCCTCTTCAGGTGCTGGGATTATGAATGTGTGCTACCATACTTGGTTAGTCAGTGTGATGCTTAGTGGTTTCTCAAAAGTGTGATGCTTAGTGGTTTGGAGTTCTGTTTGACTTGGATTCTAGTGTGTCTTAGTATTTTGGTTTCTGAAACCCACTACTGTTTTTGCTTCCTAGGCAACGGCTGAACAGATGCGGCTCGCACAAGTGATCTTTGATAAGAATGATTCAGAATTTGAAATAAAAGTTAAACAGGTATGTTTCTAGAAAAAAGATGATATGACTTTGTTCTTTATCCTTAGTTAAAAAATTTCTGAGCCTGGAGAGATGCCCCAGTGGTTAAGAGCACTGGCTGCTCTTCCAGAGGACCTACTTTTCATTCTCCACACCCACATGGCATCTCACACCTGTCTGTAGATACCCTCACACAGACATTTATGAAGGCAGAAACACCAGTGTGTAAATTAAAAATCTGGTGGGCTGTAGCGGTCGCTTATCATTGATTACTCTTCCAGAGGACCCACTTTCAATTCCCAGCACCCACACGACAGCTCGTAAATGTCTGTAGCCATTTCCATTCATGCAGGCAAAAGAGCAACACAACAAAACAATTTAATTTATTTACTTTTGGTTTTTAGAGACAGGGTTTCTCTGTGTAACAGCTCTGGCTGTCCTGGAACTCACTTTGTGAACCAAGTTGGACTCTGCCTCTCCAAGTGCTGGGACTAAAGGTGTATTTCACCACTACCTGGTCAAAAAATAAATTATTTCAAAAATTTTTCTCTTTGTGTGTGGATCATGCCTACACACACACACACACACACACACACACACACGCGCGCGCGCGCGCGCGCGCGCGCGTATTGCATACAGTTTTGACCAGGGAGGCCATAAGGGGAATTATGGGTGATTATGAACCACCACCATATGATTTCAGAGAACTGAACCTAGCAAATGCTCTTAACTGCCAGCTCTTACACTTGATTCCTTATAGTCTTAAAGAGATTATTTTATTAGAGATTTTTAGTTTTGAAATATACTTATTGCTTAGTCTGAACTTGTATTTGATATTGAATTTTGTGCCTATGATCAGATATTTAATATTGGTAGCCAGGTGATGAAATATAGCATGCTTATCTCTCCCACCCCAGACAGGGTATCTCTATAGCTTTGGAGACTATAAGGTGTAACTAAGTTTGTATGTGGAATGGTTGAATGGTGGCCATTTACAAATCAAGTTCCAGTTAATGTTTTAAAATCAAAACGTTGCATGGTCTATGCTATTGACCTAAGTTTGAGCAATTTCTAGGATTTGGTCTGTGCGTATATTGTGCTAGTTGGCTGGGGGTGTTGGTGCACTGTGAAGCCAGTCTGGTCTATCTAGCAAGTTGTTCCAAGTCAGTCACAGCTGCATAATAAGATTCTGTTACAACAACAAAAAAAGTGACTTGTCTTTGAGGAAGTTTGTGAATGAGTCTACTAGTACTAATGGGGCACGGGAAAGTCAGCACACATGCACTTATAGCCTAAACTTACTGGAGCCCTCACATGGAAGGATAGAAGAATCAGCAAAGTTAATATTGAATGCCCTTTTTTTGGTTCCCTTTAACCATTTTCCGATACTTTGACTAGCTTATGGAAGTGACGGGGAAAAATCAGGACGAATGCATAGTGGCTCTACATGACTGTAATGGAGATGTGAACAAAGCTATCAATATATTGCTGGAAGGAGATTCAGATACGGTAAGCATTTTTGTCCTTCAACTTCAGGTCGTATTTTCAGTTTCACCTTGGATGAAAGTTGTGGTAGATGGGTTGGGGCATGCTATGTTTTAGAAGGGGTGTTTTGGGAAACAAACCCAGGGCTATTCATATTTGAGATAAGCACTATAGGAAAGTTCCAGTAAGAGCAGTAACTTGGGTATTCCTTCCAAAAAATAGCTTCTGGTACCCTGGCCTGTGGAACTCCTTTTGTAAACTCTGTAAATACCTCTCTCATGTGCCTTGTCCTAGCGTCATTATTTTCCCATACATTCCTGGAAATTTACTGTTACGTGCCAGCATGTGTGCGTCTCTGAGACAATGCCCCAGGAGGTTAGAAGAGTGCTGTAGTTACAACACTTGTCAGCTGCTTAACATGGGTGCTGAGAACTGAAGTCCTAAAGAGCAGCACCTACTCTTAAGCAGGGAACCATCTGTTTAGCCAAAAATACACAGCTCAGAGTGATCTTGAACTCATGTCTTCTGCCTCTGACCCTCCATCATTTCCTGCTAGCATTTGCTGAACCACAACCGATGGTTTCTATTTTTTGAGGAAGTATCTGACAATGAAACCCTAGCTATTTTTTAACTTTTAATCCTCCTGCCTCAGCCTCCTGAGTTCTGGGGTTTTAGGTACATGGCTTTGGAATTAGCTTGCTGTCCTGTAACATGTGAGGGTGTGTAGTAAAGGGGCTGCTTGTTTGTCTGCTCAGAACCGAAATAATCGTACAAAAACAGTATTAATTACAACACTGCTTGGTGTGTTAGCGCTAGCTTATTATTGCTAGCTCTTACACCTAGAGTTAACCCATTTCCATTCATCTGTGTATTGCCACATGGTTGTGGCTTACCGGATAAAGTTCTGTCTCTAGCTGGGCTACATGGTTTCTCTTAACTCTGCCTTTTTTCTCCCAGCATTCTGTTTAGTCCCCACCCCAAGCAATACTCTGCCCTATCACAGGCAAATGTAGATTCTTTATTCATTAACCAATGAAAGCAACATATGTGCAGAAAGACTTCCTGCATTAAGGGTGGGATTGTGTCTCTAGTTTAATAAGATTTGCAAGCAGAATAAATTGAATTTGTAGACTTTTACTTGAAGAGCAACAATTTTTACATATTTTTAATTTAAAATATAGAGGAGTCGTTTTAGGGAATGTCATTAACTTTATTTCTGTATTTGCATAGGAAAAGCCTGGTGGTAGGAAAGGAGTATGTTGTCTGTAATTATTTGTACACTGTATTAATAAGAGCTTATCAAGGTTTGTTGTCGCTTTTGAGATTTTTTGTGTGTGCATGCATACAACTGTGTATGGCTTCAGAGGTCCAAATTGTCATATTCCTTTGGAGCTGGAGTTACAGGCAGTTATGAACCACCTGATTGGGTGCTGGGGATTGACCCATCCCTCCAAGTTTTTCTTTTTAAGGAAAGTAGAGAAGTAAATGGGAAAGAATTAGAATGTAAGGTTTGACAGCCGTGTGACAGCTCAGTGATTGTAGATCTCTACGTTCTGATAGGCCTCATGGGAGACTGTAGGGGGAAAGAAGAAGAATTTTGGGAAAGAAAACTCCGAAAATAAAGAAAACAGAGAGAAGAGAACGGAGAGAGAAACAAGTCGTGGACGGGGAAACAACAACCGGAAAGGAAGAGGTGGCGGCCGAGGCCGAGAATGTGAGTATAGCTTCTCTGTTTTGCATTTTTGTACATTCTGCAAGCTGAAAGAACAGCCCAGAGAATTCCCTTAAACCCACCTGTCAATGTAAATTTCATGTTGTGATCACTAGCCTATCAGTGCTGAACTGGGCTGCATGGAATTCATGTTTGCATTTTTAATAACAATTTTAAAAATTTTTAATCAATTTTTTTTAACAGTATATTTTTCTCTGTTCCCCTCCCTGCTTCTCCCCTCCCCTTCTCCCCTCTCCCATGGTCCCCATGCTCTCAGTTTACTCAGGAGATCTTGTCTTTTTCTACTTCCCATTAGATTAGATCCATGTATGTCTCTCTTAGGATCCTCATTGTTTTCTGGGATTATGAATTGTAGGCTGGTTTTCTTTGCTTTATGTCCAAAAGCCACTTATGATTGAGTACATATGTTTTTTGTCTTTCTGGGTCTGGGTTACCTCATTCGATATGATGTTTTCTAGATCCATTCATTTGCCCGCAAATTTCAGTCTGTCATTTTTTTTCTCCTGTGTTTTCAGTCTGTCATTTTTACATTCTTGAAGACTAGTAGTGTCTGTTAGAGGTCAATGAGCTGGGCTTGGGGTGGGTATAGGTTACTTCACTGTTATATCCTGGTATTCCTCACCAGTTCAGCCCAGCCAGGGTTACATAGTGAGACCCTGTCCCCCACATCCTAAATAACAACAGCAACAACAAAAAACTTTAAAGGATATAAGTTTAATAGCCAGGGTTTTTTGTTTATTTTAACCTCCATAGAAAAGCAGCGCTGAGAAATGGCTCAGTACGTAAAGGCACCCGCGTGCCTGATGACCTGTGTTCAGTTTCAGGACACATGGTGGAAGGAAAGAAAGGGACAACCCAGATTTGTTTTCTGAGCTCTGTGTGTGCCGTGGTGTGTTTCCTGTGCATCCATATTTTGACCCCATTTTACTTGGAACAGCCTAGGAGACATTTTATAGTTAGTGTACTCTGTTGATATTGATCAACTACTTGCTGTGGAGTGTGGTAATGCCTGTAATTCTGAAATTTAAGATCTTTTAGTAGGAAAATTGAGTTTAGGGCCAGCCTGAGTTACATAGTCCCGTCTCAAAAAGCCTCACTTCCGCTTTCCCCTAGTCCTCATAAAATTAGTTAGAAGTTAATTAGACTGTCAGTAGGTCGTGAGCTGACTTTAACCAAATTCTCCTTCCTCCAGCAGTGAAATTACAGCCCCCCCCACCCCCACACACACTATGCCTTGCCTTGCTCTAAGTTTTTGTTTCTTTTAGGTTTTTCAAGACAGTATTTTTCTGTGTTGTCCTTGCTGTCCTGGAACTCATTCTCTAGATCAGGCTGACCTCAAACTCACATAGATCTTCTTTCTGTCTCCTGTGTGTTAGGACTAACCTCTGCCCATCAGCCTGGCTTTAAATTTAATTAAAAAAAAAAAAATTACTTGAGGTTGGGCATTTAGCTCAGCAAGCACAAAGGCCCTGGCATCTGTTTGTTGTTTGTGGGTGAACTTGCCATGGCACTCACGAGATGCTGAGAGAACAACTTCGGGTTGTCTCTTTCTTTCCTTCTACCATTTGGGTCATGGCATGAACTCAGATTGTCAGACTTGACATGAGCCTTTACCATTTTATTTTATTTTATTAATTTGGGGGGGGGGGTTCGAGACAGGGTTTCTCTGGAGTTCTGGAGCTCTTATAGACCAGGCTGGTCTATAAGATCACAAAGATCTGCCCGCCTCTGAAACTACGTCTCACTGTGTTATCCAGGTGGCCTTGAACTCACGATTCTCTGGTTCCACCATCCTAGTGATTGAGAAGTGTTCAGTCATGTGCTTCAGTTTTGTGCTACTTTTAGTTTTTCCTGTTTTCTGAATGTTGTTTACATTGTAACCTGCTGTTTGAGAGAGGGTCTCACTTGTAGAGGAGGCTGGCCTTCAACTTGTGGGATCAGAGGAGAGTGCAACCATGGCGGCACTTTTTACTCTTGTTCACTTTGCACTTGGTTTTGTAAGTGCCTGATAGGTTTGGAAATGAAGAGTTGGCATTTCTGGTTTTTCCTCTGTAGCCAAAGGTGAAGAAAATGGATTTGATTACAACCAAGGAGACAAGCCTTCAGAACGAGGAAAGCGGGCCCGAGGCAGAGGTAAGGGAGAACGAGCGAGATGGAATGCTGGGCACCAGAGGAGAAGGCGGGTTGGTGCTTCTGAGACTGGAAATGTGTTAGGAAAGAATGCTGTCCTTGAGATGTTGCAAGTAGACCACTGCCTGTGATGGAGGTGTAGTTTATGCCAGGAGTTTTTGTTGTTACATTTTACTTTGGTTCTGTTTTTCTGCTGTTGCTCAGTGCCTGCCCTTGATAAGAATGTAATCCACCTCTGAGCAGTGCTTTAGACCCTAGACTCTGACTAGTTATTGTCAGGAGTCTGAAAACCACCTTTATAGTCCATGTTTGCTACAGATGTAATCCCAGCATTTAGGATTGGATTCTAAGCAGGGGTGTGGAGAGTTCTGGTAAGCATAGACTGTCTATTCTTTATTTTGGGGTTGTATGGGGCTTTTTTTTTTTTTTTTTTTTTTTTTTTGGCTTTTTTCTAGACAGAGTTTTTCTGTGTGACTTGGTTGTCCTTGAACTCCCTTTTGTAGACCAGGCTGGCCTTGATCACATAGCCTCTAGTGCTAGGATTAAAGGGGTGTGTCGCCACTGCCTAGCAACTTGTGGGTTTTTTTGTTTGTTCTGTATGTGTGTGCTTTAAAGCATCTCATACTACAGTCTAGGTTGGTTAGAAAGTCACTGTGTAGCCCAGATAGGCCTGAAACTCTCTGCTTTATTAAATCATTCCAAAAATATACAATATAAAAATAACTATATTCTACAATTGTGTTTTTTAAAGGATTTGGACGTGGCAGAGGCAGAGGGGCAGGAAGGTTCTCTTCACAAAGCATGGGGTAAGTCTTAGCTATCCTATTGTTGTAGTTATTTCCTGTCTATAATTTATTTATCCTAGTTAGAGCACTTTTTCTGTCGTAGATCTGAATTTGGGGCTCTAAGCTTGGAACTGCTGGCATTCTTGATGCATATGCTTTGTTAGGATGATAGATGTTGTTTCCTGCACATGGATGCTTAGCGTCATCCTCTCCTAGTGTGTGCCCCTCAGCCACTGCCAAATGTTCCCGAGGCAGCAGGCTTATGTACATAATCATCTCTGTTGCCAGTTGAAAAGCCAGCTAAATACAGCCATTGTACACAAAATATGTTTATGTAGAAATATTTTATCCTGAGTGATAGTAAAGACTGACCACTCTAAGTAGGTGTTATAATTAGCTACTATTATTTCTAGGTTTTCTTTTTCTCATTGTTTCTTTTTGTGTGGGAAGACAACTCAAATATGGAACCCCAACCTTTAAACTGATAGCTTTTCTGTTTACTTCATATTCTGTGTGTATTGTAACATTCATATTTTTTTCTTCAGTAATCATCTGAATCATGATGCCTTATGGATGTTCAGTTAGGCTTTAATAATTTTTTACATTTTTATTTATATTTATTATGTATTTGTGAACATATGCATAGCATCCATATGGGGTCAGAGGACAGCTTTGAAGAGTCATCTGTGTCCATGTTGCATTTCAGCTGTCACTCTTGGATTTTAAAGAAAATACAGGGAAGTGCTGACCATTCAAAGGCTAGGTTAGGCCATCGGAGAAATGGTTCTTTGGTTGAGAGTACTTGCTGCTCTTGGAGAGGACCTGGGTTTGATTCTAGCACGCGGACACCACATTGTGGCTCATAACCATTTACAATTCCATTTTGGGGGATCTTATGCTCTCTTCTGGCCTCTTATCGGCAGGAACATGCATATGATACATATGTACATACAGGTCAAACATTCATACACATAAAATAAAAATGACTCTGTCTTAATCCCCAGCACACCAAGGCAGAGGCAGGCAGATCTATTTCTGTAAGAAGTCAGCTTAGTCCACATAGCAAGTTCTGGGACAGCCAGAGTGACAGTGAAAGACCTTATTCCAAAAACTGATTTCCACCAGATAGACCTGCCAAGCTTAGAGTACGACTCTGGATATGCTACTTCTCATTGGAAGTTTTTTGTTTAATTTAAAGATTAATTGTTTTTGAAGATTAATGAATACTGTATTCTGCTTACCTGTATGTCTGCTCACCAGAAGAGGGCACCAGACCTCATTATAGGTGGTTGTTGGGAGTTGAACTCGACCTCTGAGAATATCTATCAGCCAATGCTCTTAACCCCTGGGCCATCTCTTCAGTAGCTCATTGGAAGTTTTTTTGTAAAAAGATACTTTATTTGTGAGCCTTGAGTGTACTGTATGCATGAAGGTATCTGAGACCCGAATAAGTTTCCTAGGTACTGGAGTTTTATGCCATTTTGAGCTGTCATGTGGGTGCTTGGGCATTGACTCTGCTGTCACTTCCTGCAAGAGCAGCTAGTGCTCTTAACCACTGAGCCATCACGCAAGCTCCTTCACTGGTAATTTTTACTTGTTGTCTTTCTTGGCTGCAAAAACGTCCAGGTTTCATAACTACTAAGGATGCCAAAACCAAATTGTAGACGCTTGAGGGCCATTTGTATAAGAGTAGATACATGACCCTGAGTAGCCTTTCTTTTGTAAAAGATGGCAAGCTTGATTGGAGATGTAGTTGATAGAGTGCCTCCCCTGTATAGGCAAAGAGGGCTCTGGGTTCAGTCACCGGCACACCATAAAATTGGATATGCTGGTACAAACTTGTAATTCCAGGATATTGTGAGGAGGAGGAGGTGCCTAGCAAGTCTTTATTAATTTGCTAGCCAGCAGCTACTCTACGTGTTTGAGACACATTGTAGCCCTGAGCCTTTCTCAGGATGAGCTTTTAAACACAAAAATCACATTCTGGGTTGACATATATCAGTTAACAAGAATAGTTAGCCATGGGGCTGGAGAAATGGCTCAGAGGGTAAGAGCACTAGCTGCTCTTCCAGAGGTCCCGAGTTCAATTCCCAGCAACCACATGGTGGCTCACAACCTGGTGCCTTCCTTGCCAGCAGTACATTGTATGCTTAATAAATAAATTAAAAAAAAAAAGAATAGTTAGCCATGATGGGCATTGGTGGCACATGCCTTTAATCCCAGCACTCAGGAGGCAGAGTTAGGCCTGTAGGTTCGAGACCAGCCTCATATACAGAGTGAGTTCCAGGGTCAGTTAGATTCTCATTTTGGAAGGTGTTGCTGCTTGTGTGCTAGGTTCCAAAGCCCCTAAATGATACTTTCTTCATGGTATCAGTTGTTTTTGCATTATCAGAAGATCAAGGTTATTTTCAACCACATAGCGAGTTTATAGGCAGGTTGAGAAACATGAGCCAGATTCTATCTTCAGAAATGATAATTGGTTGCAGGGTCATGTCTTTAATCCTAGCATTTGGGAAGTAGAGGCAGACATTTATGTGAGTTTGAGACTTGCCAGCAGTGCATAATGAGACCCTGTTTCTAAACACTAAAATATTTGCGTCATTGGGCCTATTGGTTAAAGGCTTGTTGCCAAGACTTGTGTGTGTGTGTGTGTCACTACACCTGGCCAAATTTGGGAATTTTTTTGTACAGAAAATTTTGTGCACGAAGTTTATTTTGTGATTTTTGACTCTTGCTCTCATAACCCTAGGACATTCAACCCTGCAGACTATTCAGATTCTGCATCCACAAACGGCTGTGGGACAAAGTCGGGAGTTTGGGAAGCTTCTCAGAATAGTAAAAATGAGAGCTCTGGTAAGTATTTTTTTATTTATACGCTATTTTTTATTTGGAGGGTCTTACGTATGAATGTAGTGCAGGCTGGCCTGGAGTTCATGGAGATTCTCCTGCCTCTCAGCTCCTTTAGCTTTGGGTTTATCATTCCCAGCTTTTAAGGTATTATCTTATTACACTTTTTTTTTTTTTTTGCATGTATTTGTATGAGCACATGGGTATTTTTATGGAGTCTGTTTGCTTCTGCCAGTGGAACCTGGTGACTGAACTCAGGTTTATACAGCTTGATAGAAAGAACTGGGCACCAGAACCCACTGTGTGCTGCTCTGGACCCGCCGCGAACAAAAATCATAAAACTCACATTTCTCTTGTTTTCATATACTTAAAGCTTTCTTTTTACTTGACCCACAGAAGGGATAACAAAGCCTCATAATATATCTCAGGAGCTGCCAAATAAAAGTCCTTATGGACTCAAAGGTATGGTGAATATTTAAGAATCATACAGAGCCAAGTGTGTCATTCATTGGTTTGAATGTCCGAGTTTGTCCCCAGCACTGCATAGAAGTGGATGTGGTGCAGGAGTGCAGCTTGTACAGCGTTCTAGCCACTCAGGTGGTGGTGAAGGCACGTGTCCCCAGTCCTGATGTGTCTAATCCTGGGAACTTACAGACGTTGTCCACTGACATATCCTATCATATGACATATCATACTGTGATACTCCCACCACAAAATAAATAAAACTAATAAATTTTTGAAAATTTAAAGGTATTTGGTTCCTATACAAAGTAATGAATTTCAGGCTAAATGTAATGTTGCAAACCTTTAATCATAGCACTCTAGAGCAAGAGGGAGATCTCTGAGTTCAAAGCCAACCTGGTCTACATGGGGAGTTCCATAGCCAGTGAGTGTCATTTTTATATTGCAGTGGGTATGGCAGTCTATCAACATTTGCCGCTGGCTTTCCCATGTATTTCTTTGTGTTTTTCAAGACAGGATATCTCTGGATAACAGCCCTGGCTGTCCTGGAACTCACACTTTTGAGCAGGCTGACCTCGAACTCACAGAGATCCGCCTGCCTCTGCCTTCAGAGTGCTGGGATTAAAGGTGTGCGCCATCGCTGCCCCGGGGTTCTTATGTATTTGCTAACACAGCTGTCCATGGCACTACACCGATCCCATCTACAGTTACTGCATATGATGTCTTCCTGCTTAGAAACAGACTCAGTTTCTAACCTGTTTATACATGGCCTCCTCTGGGTTAATTAATTTTTAAATTATTTTTTGTTCCTCTGTACTTAGAACAGGATGACAATTACAGTGATGACATACAAATGGTGTAATATAGCTAATGTATTTTAACCTTGCTCTCTAAATCTGATAATCAGTAATCTACTTGATATAGGGCCTGGTGCAGATTTGCATTAAAACAGTGTTCCTTTAAATTTCTTATTTTGTTTTAAAAACGTAGTTATATGTTCAGGTGGATACATATGTGTGTACACACGCACAAGGAGGCTGGGGTCAAATTAGGAGCCACACCGTTTGTATTTTGAGACTGAGTTTCACTTAGTGTTTGGAGCCTTCAGTAGGCTGATCTGTCCTCCCATTGTGCCTCTGGTATCTTCTCGTCATCCCTCCCAAGGATCAAACACGTCCAGTCATGCCCAGCTTGTTTGTTTATGTAATATGTACAGGGAAATATACAAAGTAAGCACCCAGAGTTTGGTGGACATCAGGTGTCTTCCTCTGTTGCCTTCCACCGTATTGCCTTGAGACGGTGTTCTTACTGAACTAGAAGCACACCCGTGTAGGCATGCTGGCTGAGCTCCATTCCCCAACACTGGGGTTGGCCCTGCTCAGTGTTTACACGAGTTACTGGAAATTCAATCTCTATTCTCCATGCTTACACAGCCAAGTACTCTTACCTGTCCCTTTAGCCGTTGAGTTCTTTGTTAAATCATGGGTTCTGAGAATTGACTTCAAGCCCTCATACTTCCACAGTGAGCAGTTCCCTGACTGGGTGAACTCTCTAGTGCCTTCTTATTATTATTATTAATTTTATTTTTTTCAGAACCAGATATTGAACCTTAGGCATGCTAGGCAAACACTCTATTATTAAGCTGTAGTCTGCTCTGGTGTTCCATTTTATTTATTTTATATTGTTTGTTTGAGACAGTCTTACTTTGTAGTTCTAGCTATGCTGTAACTATATATATATACACACACCAGGGTGAGACATTAATTTGATTTAAACATAGAGTTTTGGATATTTTACATAGAATAATTTTTTTATTTTTATTAAGAGTAGATTTAAAGAATCATGTTTCTTGGATTGCTAAGTAGATTACTAATGAGATGAATTGTTTTTCTTGCATGGTACACAGAATCATTGGTTGACTGTGCTGGATCCTTTTTTGTTCCCTGTCAGGTGCCTGGAAGAATTCTGTGGAAGACTGGCCACCAGAAGACTGGACTGAAGATGTAAGTGTCTGGTGCCATTCAGACCTTTTCCTCTCACTGTGTCACTCAGATATACTGCTGCTCCTCACCATCCTCCATCCTCTTCTTCCTGCTTCTCTTCCTCTCCCTGGCTTCTGTTCCTCGGCACATGGGTCTTATAAAGAAACTGGTATTTTAAGGTTTTTTTGTTTGTTTAGACAATTATATGTGGCCCTGAATGTGCTGGAACTCCAGACCAGGTTGAACTAATGGAGATCCTCCTGCCTCTGCCTCGCCTCCAAAGGCGTGCACCACCACCCAGCTTGTTTCTTCGAATTGTTTAGTGGTGGAAGAACTGAACATTCAAGTGTGTTAGGTCAAGGGCAAACTTGGGTATTGCTGCATCAGGCACATGTGTGCAGGCAAAACCTTCACATAAAAAATTAATCTAAAGATAATAAATGAAATAAATCTTGAAATAAAGATTACTGATGAAGTCGAAAAGACATCTGTCTTTAGAGAAATAAATGATCAGCCTTTTCCAAGTCCTGTTTTTACCCACTTTTTGTTGCTCTGCGCTGTCACAGGAGACTGGCTTCCTTTCTGTGCTGTTCCTGCAGGTGCACTAAAGCCGTAGTTGCCTTGCCTGGGAGGCTTATTTGATGGTTTTTGTACGTTTCATTTCCTTTCGACACCCTCTTGGTGAGGGTGAGAACACTGCTGCCTAAAGAGGCTTTTGTGTTGCACAAAGAATAAAAGCATTTTTCTCCTGAACTTCCTACACAGCTTTCTGAAACCAAAGTCTTCACTGCTTCGTCTGTTCCAGCAGAGAACCACATCACTCCTGGGCAAAGGTAAAGGGTTTGCTGGGGTTTTTTATCTTTTTTTCCCCCCCTCAAAAACATAATTGGAAATTTATTTTAGGTCAACTGTTTCCAATTTTTACTCTTTTTTTACTCTTTTATTCCTCTATTTAGCTTTTGTTTCCCCTTCTTGCAGTGTCCATAGCTTCATTCGCGTCTCATTGGTTGTGTCCAAGGGTGATTGAATGGGTGTTTTTCTCGGGATTTGTTAGCAGATGTCTAGAGATTATACTAAACCTAGTTATAGTCCACGCTAGACTAGAAGTTAGAGATCTTACCTCTGGCGTTCTGGGTGTATATCACTATTCCTGGCTAAAACTATTTATTTAAAAATTAATATACTATATATCCTTTGCTTTCTTCATGCATTTGTTTGGTTGGTCTCAATCCTAATTTAAACTTGTCATTTAAATGGGTACATTAGTTGCAGTGGTCTAAATTCTAGAAAAAGAAGGGCATTTTTTTTTTTTCGTTTGTGTGATGATGGGGGTGTGTGGAGGCTAGAGGACAGACACTTTGTGTTGTCCTTTAGAAGGCTGTCCACCCTGAAAAAAAAATCCTTTGATGTTTGTTTTTGTGTGTGCCTGCGTGTGCATTGGTGCCCATGCGCCATAGCACTTTTGTTGATGTTGTTTTTCGAGACAGGTTTTCTCTGTGCTTTGGAGCCTGTCCTGGAACTAGCTCTGTAGACCAGGCTGGCCTAGAATTCACCTGCCTCTGCCTCCTGAGTGCACCACCGCCCGGCGCCATAGTACTTTTGTGGAAGAATTTGGAGGTCAGAGAAAATGTGTTTATATCATGTGTATTGCAGAGATCAAACTCGGGTTCTCTGGCTTGGCAGCACTCATCTTTACCCGCTGAACCATCTTCCTGGTCCCTGGCTCCCTTTTTTGGGGGAATTGGCTGGGGAAATAAGTTTCTCAGTGTTTGGGAACTGTTAAGGAGGATAGTCCACCTGTTTTGTCCTCTCCAGTGTGTTTGCTAGGAACGTCTTGACTGAACTATTGTGCAGCCCTGAGGATAATAATCTTAAGCCTGTATTGGAAAGTCAGGCTTGGTAGTTAGTGCTGCTTTATGATCCCAACATTCCAAAGGCTGAGGCACAAGTGTCATGGGTTTAAAGATAATTTGTGCTATCTAGTGAGACTGCTCAAATGAATGTGTACATAGCTGAATTACTTTTATTTCCCTTTTATAACTTTGCTATGTAGTCTAGGCTGATCTCTTAGCAGTCCTACTGCCTCAAACTCCCATAGGCTTACAGATGTGGGGCATCATTCCAGGTTTCACCAGAAATCTTAGAGAATCATACTCTTCACAGTAATTCTAAACACATTTGAAGATGTGCTTAAGGGTCTATGTGACTGACTCCTACAGCTGTTCTCTGACCTTAATACAAGCATTCAAACATATGTGCACACACATGCTCCAAAAGTAGTTAATTTTAAAATTAAAAAAATTTAAATGCTAGAAAGATCAAAGCCTAGATATGTATGTGTATATATCTTTAAAAACTAGGCAAGTCTAGCTTCTCAAAACCAAGCTAAATGAGACAGTTAAGACACATTAGGACAGTTAGGAGAGAAAGGTACATAGACCTCCATTGAATTTATGAATAAATGAAAAATGACTAATTTACTAATGGTACTTCAATTTCTTAAAAAGATAATTAAGAGAGCTGGAGAGGTGAATCAGTGGTTAAAAGCACTTGTTCTTTTGTAAAACCCAAGTTAGATTCCAGCACTACCATGACTGCTCATAGCTGTCCCTCACTCCAATTCCAAGGGATCTCTTTTGATCTCCACTGGCACCAGCCATACACAGATATACATACAAGTGAAACACTCAGCTGTAAAATAAATATGAAGAAAAGGCATGATGTTGAATGCCTTTAATCTTAGCATTCAGGAGGGAGAGACAGGAGGATCAGAAATTCAAAGCAAGGCTCACATACAAAGCAAATTTGAGCCTAATCTTGACTACCTGAGTCCTATTTTTAAAAACACAGAACATTACTCAAGCAGTGGTGGCACACACCCAGAACTCAGGAGGCAAAACCAGAGAAACAGAGAAACCCTGCCTCATAAAACGAACCAAAGAAACAAAAACCCAACCAAAATGCTTTAAAAAACAAACAAGCAAACAAACTTGCTGTTTTGGACAAGCCCTTGTCTGCACAAATTCAGCACAACTAATGAGATGGCACCAGGGACTGCAAACTTCACTGCTACCAGGGACTGTTATCCTTAGAGTTTGGCCGCTTTCGTTTCAGTATGATGTGCTTTTGTGTGTGTCTCACCGTGAAACCCTGGCTGTCTTGGAACCTATGTAGACTAGACTGGTCTTGAACTCAGAGACTTGCCTCTATCAGCCTCCCAATTGCTAGGATTAAAAAGGCATTGGTAACTTCATTAAGCATGGGGTCTTCAGGAATGCACCCGATAGCAACAGTCATCGAGAATTATGGCTCACACCTTGCAGTTCTTTCCTAAGTAGTAAAATGCTGGCAGTCGTCCTCCTCCAGGAAACGATGATGTGATGATTTCCAAGCACATATCTGATGATTCTGTGTGGAGCTCAGCTACTGAGTTTCCTGGGCCAGTGAGCAGTAACTGGGATGAAGGCATCCTTGTTTATTTTGTGTATATGTATTTTATGCTACTACACAGTGGAGGTCAGAGTACAGTTGATGATCATTGGTTTTCTCCTTTAACCCTGTGGGTCCCTGTGGTGGAACTCAGGCTGTCAGGTTTTGGTGGCAGGTGTCTTCTTTACCCTCCAAACCATCTCACTGGTCAAAACCCTGGACTTTTACAAAGTTCTTTATTGATTGATTTTTGAGTCTCTTCATAGCTGTGGCTGTCATGAAAGTACTATGCAGAACTGCCTGCCGCTGCCTCCTGAGTGCTGAGATAAAAGGTGTGCAGCAGCACGCTCGGCTCTTGGTTTCCCCTACAGTACCATTTCTCACTTGAATCTTACTAAACATTTGAACTAGAACTTGCTTTGATCTGGTAGTGTTGCAAGATTTATTATCACAACATGTAATTCACACAACTGATTTGTATCATTTATTAGAACACTAACTTAGGTTTTTAGAGTAAACACTAACTTTAGATTTTTAGCCTCAATTGAAATTGGTGTCTGGAAAGTGAAAATTGTTGTGTATAAGAAAAAGAACTTGGGCTAGGAGCTGAGTCTGTATGAGGAAGAAAGCCTGAATAGTTTACCCAGAACCTGTCTCATCTCCCTGGTATGGTGAGTTTAGTTAGAGAGCTGCTGGGGCAAACCTTTGCAAGGACTCATGGAGCACCATCCTGGGAAAATCTCTGACAGGTCCCACTCTACTGGGTAAGTCATTCATATGGCAGTCAGTGTCTATCCCAAACTTTATTATTCTTGAGACCATTCTTCCGAATTGTAATATGTGGTGGGTTTTCGGTCAGGGTGACAGGGCATTATAAGATACTTCGTTGGGCTGAAGTGGTGTTGCAATGCTTTTGCGGGTGGATCTCTGAGTTCATGGCCGACTTGGTCAATAGAGCTAGTTTAGGAAGCATAGACTACATACATAAACCCTGTCTTGAAAATCTTTGTTAGTTTGTTATTTCTTTATTCTTAAATATTCTAGAGAATTATATACATGGTTAGATATGTTATGAGATAGAATAAAGACTTTATATAGATACTTAAAATAAACTTAAGACTTAAAAACTTCTGCCATGGTTAAGGTCTTGATGCTTTAAGAATATTGATTCACTCTGTTTCAAGAAAATTGAAGCCGGAAGTGGTGGTGCATTCCTTCAATCCTAGCACTGAGTATGCAGAGGCAGGGGGGTTGCTTGAGTTAGAGGCTAGTCTGATGTACATAGTAACAGAAAATCAAAGAGTTGAAAGGGGAGCATGAGCTCAGGTAATAGTATCTGACCTCACAGCTCCCTCATGTTCTCACGGAGTCTGTCAGTGCCCATTTGTAAGGTGCGTTCTCTCTCTGGCTTTATAACTGTTTGAGTGACTGCTCAGCTTCTCTGAAACTCCAGTTCCCAGTGGTTTTGCTTATTTAATCTCTGGCTTAAATTTTCTTTATATTGATTTGCTCTCCAATTTGCTAGCTGGTGTGATTTGCACATGACAGTTGATTGCTCGTTTGTCTCTCATCTGCTTAGCATTGATCTAGTGGCCTTGCTCCAGAAGCCTGTCCCTCCCACTCAAGCCGCAGAAGCCAACTCCTTTGAAACATCCCAGCAGCAGGGCTTTGGCCAAGCACTCGTCTTCACAAACTCTCAACACAGTAATCAGACGGCGCCAGGGACTGGCAGCTCCACTTCTGCCAACGCCTATTCTCCTCACAGCTTGGTAACTCACTTTTATTTCAAATTGGGGTCTTCAGGAATGCACCCGATAGCAACAGTCATCGAGAATTATGGCTCACACCTTGCAGTTCTTTCCTAAGTAGTAAAATGCTGGCAGTCGTCCTCCTCCAGGAAACGATGATGTGATGATTTCCAAGCACATATCTGATGATTCTGTGTGGAGCTCAGCTACTGAGTTTCCTGGGCCAGTGAGCAGTAACTGGGATGAAGACATCCTTATTAATGTTTTGTTTTACTTTTCTTCCACTCCTTTCTATTTATTGCGGAGGTGCTTGCAGGCAGGTACGCCGATGTGCACAAGTGACACACTTGAAGAGAGACACTTGTAGGGGAGGTTTTCACTCTCACTGTGTGGCCATTTGGCAGCCCAACTGATCTATTTTCCCCTAGATTTTGTTTCAAAGGCTGTTTCTGTGTTTTTGATATGCTTAAAATAAAATGCAGATGTCTTAGTTCTGTCTAGGTGTTCCTACTGTGCAATTTTCTTCTACTCCCTAAAATACACTCCCCTTTCTTAAATTTCCAGGTAATATGACAGAAAACACATTTTCTAACCACCATTAGAAACACAGTGACTAGGACTTCCCATCAGAAAGAATTCTGGGATTGGTAGTGCAGCCTGCGTAGGAATGTCGCCACAGAAGGACAGCTGAAGTCTGTTGTAATGCAGAGGAGTCATGGTGTGCTTTCCTCTGCCTTTTCCTTCCCTGTTGATAGGGAGGGCAGTTTTGACTGCTAGAGGGTAGTCACTGAGGTCAAAGATGGAGCTTTACCATCAAGTTTGTTTAATGCTATGATCAATACCTCAAGATACTGTAGTGAGAGCCATTTAGCATTATATTAGAGCCATGGCTCTAAACATTGCTCCTATTTATAACCGAATTGCCAAAATGAAGTAAATAACAGTTTAATAATAGTAGTAAAATAGATTACCATAAGACAGAATGAGTCAGAATCTGTGGTGTTAGGATACCGACTCTGTGTGCATGTATTATATACCTGTGCATGTTCATATATGCCTTTTTGTATCTAGTAGCTAGTGGGTGGATGGTGGATTCTGTGTCCGTGAAAACAGTAGAGCTTGGGAAAACTTGAGCCAGAGCGGCTTGAGTGTAACCTTGATGGCAAAATAACATTTGCACAAATGCACTAAGAGGCAGGAGCTGTGGTTGTGGGCCTCACAGTGGAGAGCCCTGACTTTCTAACTGTGCTATTCCTAACCTTAGAACATTAATAATAGCCAGTCATGATGGTGTACTCCTTTAACCCCAGCACTTTGGAGACCAAGCCAGGCAGATCTCATGAGTTGGAGTTCAGATCTACAGAGTGAGTTCCACAGTAGTAGCCAGGGCTACACAGAGAAATCCTGTCGTGTCCTCCGCCCCCCAAGAATATTGCTAATAAAAATTACTGTTTACTCTGCTTCTGTAAGACACACACACTCTCTAAAGGAGTGGGGCATTTTTTTGTTTTGTTTTTCTTCTGGAGAATGATTGGTGTTCTTAGTCGTGACCCACCTGAGCGCAGTACTGTCAGGGCATTTACTCAGCTTTCTGCATGTTTCAGTGTCTGGTATTAAGATGTGAGCTTTTGGCATTCACTTCTTCACACTGCAGGGAACACTCAGAACTGACCTCTGTTACTGTCAGCAGAGAGAATTTACTCTCTGAAGGTTATAAAAGTGTTTTTATCTATCAGGCATATTTTTGACATTTAGTTGTTTCTTAAAAGTTCATTTTGGGGTTGGAGAGAAGGCCCAGCAGATAAAAGCAGTTACTGTTCTTGAAGAAGACCCAAGTTTGATTCCTAGCCCCATGAATTAAAAATAATAAATCAGTACTAATAAATAAAATAATTTTAAATTTATTTCAAGATTATAGTAAATGTTTTGTTTTCTTACTTTCACATCAGGAGGAATGCTCCTTTATTTAGCTATAGTTAAACTATAGTCACATTTTCATGTACTGTTTTCTAAAGCAAGGTTTGCTTGTTCAGATGATCCAAGGTGCGGTGTTCTTGTTTCTGCAGACCACTGTGTTTGCTCAGGGCTTGCCCTC
Source organism: Alexandromys fortis (assembly GCF_014885135.2). Lineage (NCBI taxonomy): Eukaryota > Metazoa > Chordata > Mammalia > Rodentia > Cricetidae > Alexandromys > Alexandromys fortis. Next base: position 7,435,064 of record NW_026067972.1, read on the forward strand.
TTTCCATGTCTTTGCAGTCGTCTGTCCTGGGCTCGGGGTTTGGAGAGCTAGCCCCATCAAAGATGGTGAACATCACCAATTCCCAGATTCTGGAGAAGCTGAAAGCACCAAGTATGAGCCCGTTCACCACCACTTCCGGTGCACAGCAGACCAGCACAGGTGCCCCCGCCTCCACTGCTTCATGGGACCTCAAGCCCTCAGCATCACAGTCGGTCCTTAGTCATTTTGGTAAGTGCATGTACTATACTGAGTTAATCAGCAGAGCTGTTGTGTATGAACAGTATGGAGGGACTTGTTCAGAGTCTCTTAGAATACATACTGCTTGGAAAATTAAGTTAGTTGTCTCAGTGTACAGTGCCTACATTTATTTATTGTACAATTTACAGGAATAGATTCTTAGCTAGAAGAGAACACAAATGTTCTTTGGTGCTTTATGCCTGGAATTCCATCATTTATGAGGTGGAGGGAGGAGGATCACCAAAAACTCGAGACCAAGCTAGCACAGTCTAGTATAGAGTAGGAACCTGTCACAAAAGCCACTTTGAGCCAGTTTGATCGCCAACTTGGGAGGCAAACCGGTCTCCATCAGTTTGAGTCCAGCTGATTTGAGTTCCAGGACTAAATAATGAGAGCCTGTCAAAAATACAACGAAATAGCAACAGGGAAAACCAAGCAGTTGGGACTAGAGAGGTGAATTAGCGAGTCCTGGTTGATCTTTCAGAGGACCTAGGTTGGAATCCCACCATCCACGTGGCCTTGGCTCACACCCATCTTTGCTCCAGTTTTAGGTAATCCAGTGTCCTTTTCTAGCCCTCGTGGACACACACATGATATAGATATAGCTCATCCATAAATAGGGCAATCTTCAGTGCCCTAAAGATGAGGGAAGATGCTCTCTGCATATTAAAATGGAGCAGCCTCTGAAAATGAAATGAAGATGCATAATTATGCTTGTTTGTTTATGATAGTCAAGAACCCAGGTACAAAGCTGGTTCTCTAGAGCAAGAGTGAGAACAGCAAGTGGAAAAGGTTGTATTTTCACACATGTACTTTACAGTTTTGTGATATCACACATAATATATAGTAATCAAAATAGTTTTTTAAAGGTATGTACCAAATTGGCTAGGGAGATGGCTCAGTTTGCAAAGTACCCGCTGTGTTAAGGAGAACGTCTGTGTTTGACTTGTTGACACCCACATCAAAGCTGGGTGTAGTGGCGCACATTCGTAATCCTAGCATTGAGGAAGCAAACAGGTTAATCCCTGGAGCTCTCTGTCTAGCTTCTGGTGAGTTCAAAATAAAGTACAGAGCCACTCTGGAAAACATTTTGTGGTGACCTCTGGCTACACACAGAATATAACAAAACTGATGAAATACCAAGCATGTAAATCCGTTAGCTAACGCACAGGTGTCTCTGCTTTGTGTCTTCTGCATGAGGAATGAGAACAAACCCTGTCCAGTCACCAGCAGTCTACTTGTCCTTCCCTCCTGGGCCCTACCCTCCACTTTTCAGCTGGACGACTCGGATCACCTGGTAGCCGTAGTGGCATAGCGTCCGAGACGTGTTGCAGAGTTACCCATTCATTGCTGCTTATTTTCTCTTTCCACGTCTCTTAGATTTCAAATCTCAGCCTGAGCCATCCCCAGTTCTTAGCCAGTTGAGCCAGCGACAGCAACACCAGACTCCGGCAGTCAGTGTTCCTCCTCCTGGTTTGGAGTCCTTTCCTTCCCAGGCTAAACACCGAGAGTCAACACCTGGAGATGGTCCTTCTGCTACTGACAACAGACTCTTGCAGCTTCCCAACATGGCTGTTGAAAACATTGTATCTGCCCACCAACCACAGCCCAAACACATCAAACTCCCTAAGCGTCGGATACCTCCAGCTAAGGTAGGCATTCCATCCCAAAGGATCTATTTCACAATAGCTCAGGTATTGGAAAACTGAGTATTAGACATTGGGATACAGTGTCTTCAAGCATAATTCATCATTGTTTGGGAGGATTTGGCCATTTTTCAGGCACTGGGCTACTTGTTCATTCAAGCACTTTTGTTATTGTTTATGGTATCTCATGGTTGGGAGGTGTACCTGACCAGATAATGTTTTCACCACTGCCTACATCCTCAGCTGCCAACTACCATGACTCCCAACAACTCTGAAACCATCTTCTGCAACCCAATAAGTTGTTTGCTTGGTTTCCCTCACTGTTTAAAAGATTCTGTTTCCCTTCTTTCTTTCTTTTTCTCACCATTTTTGCCAGTGCAGCTCACTGAAGCCATTTTCTTTAATCTGTTGTAAGCCTTGAGTCCTGGAGCTCCCGTCCTCCCATCCTGACAGAGCTTTGCTTTTGTAGGTTCCTGCTTCCGCAGTGGAAATGCCTGGTTCTACGGATGTCACGGGATTGAATGTACAATTTGGGGCTCTGGAATTTGGGTCAGAACCATCTCTCTCTGAGTTTGGACCAGCAGCTTCAGGCAGTGAAAATAGTTGTCAGAGTCCTATCAGCTTGTACCCAACGTCTTTAAGGTACAGACCTCCCATTTTAGTCATGACTGAACATAGTCCTTCCTTTGCAAAGTCGAACAAAACAGTCTAAGAAATTGGTGAGGACAACTTAGTAATGCTGTTGTGCAGCGCTCAGCATGTTTAGCTTCTCAGACTCTGCTTTAGCGGGTACTCATTTCTCCCACTCCTTCCCTCCCTTTGACAAAACCATGTCAGAACTCGTCTGATCTAGAGGTGTCCTGTAACTAGAATCGTGTAAAATGTGGCTTTTATGTCTCCTAGCTTTTACTTAAAGCTTTCAAAGGTTGTCCATACTGCATGTGCGTGAACTTGTATTGCCTAGCGTTTCACTGAGCAGGTGTTTGGTAGATATTTAGGTTCTTTTCTCCTTTTGCTTGTGGTGTAACTGCTGTGTTACCAGTGTCTTAGTAGCAGAATGCTGGGTCATTGAATGCACCTGGAGCCTTCGGGCTTGCATGGCGGAGGCAGCACTTAGCACTCCCTGCAGTCCAGCAGGGACCTGACTTTTCTAGCTCTCCAACACGTCATTTTGCTTAAGTGAAATATTTTGCAAATAGATTTGATATTTTTCTTAGTTGGGTTTTCCATATCTAGAGGGAAAGCCTGATAAATTAAAGACTAGTGCAGTTCTGTAGTGAATGCCACTACAGATAGAGTGTGATATGGAGCCAGTGTGTCTAACACCGTGTACTCTTTTCAGTGACCCTTTGAATGCCTCTTTACCAATGACCAGTGCTGTACAAAACTCCACCTACACAACTTCAGTCATTACCTCCTCCAGTCTGAGCAGCTCGTACCTGAGCTCCGCTAGCCCAGTAACTACGTCTTCCTCTTACGACCAGAATTCTGTGCATACACGGATTGCATACCAAAGCTCTGCGAGCCCACCAGACCCAGCTCCAGGCTCTGTGGCTGTAAGTGATTCATCTGGGTTTCTTTTCTTAGGATATCCTCCATGCAAGTTAGTGTGCAGTTTAGCAAATCATGCTCTAGAAATTATTTATTTATTAGCCAGGCAGTGGTGGCACATGCCTTTTATCTCTGCATTCAGGAGGCAGATGTATCTTTGAATTCAAGGTCGGCCTGGTCTACAGAGTGAGTAGGATAGCCAGCACTAAATAGAGACACCGTGTCTCAAAAAATGGGAGGAAAAAAATTGTGTTTGTGTGTGTGTGTGGGGGGGGGTGGAGAGACAGAGAGAGAGAGGTGAAAGTCAAGAGAACAACTTGCAGGAGTTGTTCTCTCTTTATCTTGTGTCCCGAAGAGCTCACCCAACTAAGGGCATCAGGCTTGGCAGCTAGTGCCTTTGCTCACAGAGCCATCTTGCTTGCCTGTTGTAGTTGTTTAGGTAAAAGAACTTTCCTTGTATCAAAATAATAATAGTGCTTTCCAGACTGACTTTTGGCAAGGCCTGCGGTACCAGATGTGAACTGTTTACTGTGGAACAGTCACCAAATCCAACCAGGAAAGCATCGATTACTCCCATAACAGACATACCATTATTAACCAGTTGAGTTCTTGTTGCCTGGTTGGTATGAATTATTGCATACAAGGTTCACTGCCAAGTAAGACATGTTGATGATAACATGTGGAGCCATGCAGTAGGGTTTTTAGAATCCAGCACTAATGAGATCCATCAACAGTTAAGAAAATTGCTTGTACTGTTTTGTGGACCTTCCTGGCCAAGAACTACAGGATAGTGTATCTAGCCTCCATCACTGGCATTTTTGTTTCCTGATCTATTGCTTCTTAAGAATAGCTTGATCCACGAATACCGAACATATCCATTCAGATAATCTCAAAGACTTATTTTGTTAAGAGTTCAAGAGAAGAGCAGCAGGGCAGATAAAGTCTAAACCTTGGCAGTGGTTGGTAGACAGAGAAGAACGAGGGGTGAGGTTGGGAAGCAGCTGTAGACAAGAATTTCTAGTGAAGTGGTGTGAAGCCTAGTGTGTTGAGCTGGGTGTGGTGCATTGCCTAGACTGAGAGCCACCATGTGGGTGTGGCTGGGCATCCAATACTCCTATACCTCTGGAAGAGCAGTCAGCCCAGCCCCCTTTCTGCAGTGTTCTCTCTCCAGGCCTAGTTGGACATTTTTCAGCAGAAAGAGCACATCAGCTTCTTTTTCCTGTAGTTGCTCCTTTCTGGAGATGGAACTTCTTTTTTTTTTTAATATTTATTATGTATACAATATTCTGTCTGTGTGTATGCCTGAAGGCCAGAAGAGGGCGCCAGACCTCTTTACAGATGGTTGTGAGCCACCATGCGGTTGCTGGGAATTGAACTCAGGACCTTTGGAAGAGCAGGCAATGCTCTTAACCACTGAGCCATCTCTCCAGCCCCTCCTTTCTGGAGATGGTATCTGAACAACATGGCCTTTGCTGCAGAGTGCACGTCCTGTGGCTTCCTCCGCAGCCTGTGGAGGCAGGTGTCAGTTCCGTCACAATGCCTTACTTAGGTGTGTTTAAACAAGTTGACTTAGGTTCTACAATTTGTGGATAATATAACCATAACCCACTCTGTACTAACCATCTTCAGAAATGCTGTGGCTTAGGTCACATCTCATCTTTTCTTAGAAATATTTCTTGCCGGGTGGTGGTACACATGTCTAATCCCCGCATTTGGGAGGCAGAGGCAAGGCAGGTCTTGGTGAGTTTGAGGGGTCTCATCTACAGAGCTGGTTCCAGGACCGGCTCCAAAGCTATACAGAAAAACCCTGTCTCAAAAGACAAGAAAAAGAAAAAGAAAGAGAAGAAATATTTCTCAAGGTGTGATGCTTTTTATTATTACTTCTTTTAAAAAAGGGTTTGGAATTTTTTTTTTTAACAAAATTTTAGAGACTTTTTTGCATTACAGAATTTTCGTGAGATGGAAAGCGTCAGGAATTAGTTGTGATGGGATTGGGCTTCGGGGTCAGGTCAGCAGCTGTAGTTGTTTCAGTGTGCCTTCAGCCTCCTGTGCCCTCGAATCTGGTTCTCAAAATGCCCACTTCTTTTGATATTGTATCTCCTTTTTTATTTTATTTTCCTTTTATATTAAAAAAAAGTGAGAGATGGGCTGGAGACACAGCGTAGTGTTGAGCCCTTCCTACTCTTGCACACACTTCAGGTGTATCATACCCACCTGTTACTCTGAGACCGTCTTCCAGCTGCTTCTGTTACCCGAGTGACATGCCGTCACATAGATACACACATACACGTAAATAAAGATAAAGTCTTTGAAAAAACAACTGCTCTTTTGTTAACCTGTACATATGGTTGTTGTGGTCTCATCGAGAGTCACGGGTGGTTGTCTGGACATGTGCATGTGTTAACTCTCTCTCTGTTGTTTGTAGAACGGACATGGTGGTAGCCGAAGTCAGCACGCCGTGGACAGTAAGTGTTATGTTCTCATTATCACTTGTGGAAACCAAACAGTGGAATTTTGGGTAACATAATTTGGGAAACACCAATTGATCAGTGGTTAATTCACTAAAATCAGTACTTGACCTTTTTTCTAGAAACCACTGTTGGTTTGTTTTTGAGATGTTCTCACTCGTAGCTCTGGCTAACCTGGAGTTGTAAGAGCTCTGCTTACCTCTGACCCCTGTGTGTAGGATTCAAGATGTATTCTACCACACCACATCCCAAAACTACTTTTATGGAGAGGGTGTTTTATTCACCGTGTCTGCCAGAATGACCTCAGGCTTCACAGTTAATGAATGTAAAGGGTCTAGGAATCCCAGTGAGCCTGTAAGATGCTCCATTCTCAGCCTGTTCTTGCTCTCTCTTCCTGCCCCTTTTTCAAGAAAACATTTCTCTGAGTCTTCTACGAAGTCATCCTTGGTTGTGGAGGTGACCTTTGGCCTCTTAGACTGGGGTTAGATGCTTCATGGCTGTCTTAATCTTCTGAAACAGATGCTAAGAGATCCAGGAGTCACCTCAAACTCACCCCTCAACCCTGACCTTTTATTTTCCCAGCCATTAAACTAGAATTGGCACATTTCTCTCAATCGCCCAAAACACAAGGTATTTCACTCCAAACTGCTAAGCCTTTTTGGATTTTCAAGACAGGCTTTCTCTTTGTTCCAGGCTGTCCTTGAACCTCCTCTGTAGGTTCTGTGGCCTGTCTCTGCCACCCGAGCTGGAATTAAAGGTGTGCACCACTACTGCAAAACAAACAACAAAACCACACCCCGTTATCGATTCTATTCTAAATTCATGAATTAATCAGCATTAATCTTATAATTTTTCCTACATTTTTATTCAGCTCTATCCAGAGACTAAAATGGCTTCAACTAGACCAAACTGTGGAAATGAAAGCCTACTCCTTTACCAGGACAGGGTTGAATTGTGGCTGGCCAACCCACTCTCATACTCCTTAACCTAATGATTAAATCCTAACAGTTTCAGTATTCATTGACATTAATTACGTCCCTCTCACAAATATCAATTAAAATATTATATTATTTGTATCCTGTACAATCCTTCACTAATAGAATTTTTACCCAAATGAATCATTGTAACATCAATAGCTGTGATGGCCCTACTCAGTTTTCTTACATACGTCTAATTTATGTCACCACACTCATTGTCTGTTGGTCAGAAGAGTGCCTACTTAGTCTACATGTAGCTCTGAGTTTAATCTCCAGGACATATCCTACCAGGAGTGCTGGCAGGAGCCTGTAATGGTAGCCCTAGGAAGGCATGAGAATCAAAACTACATGGGTGTGGTGGTATACAGTGTAGAAGGATCAGGAGTTCAAAGTCATCCTTGGGTTCTTAGAAGTTCATAGTTGGCTATCTCAGAAAGAAGCCAGGTTGCCCAAGCTGCAGGCCAACCTTTCACCTGCCCGCTATGAACTCTCCCTTCTTGTTAAGAGTGAAGTGTTTCTTCCCAGGGCATTCTGCAAGAGAGAAAAGACGATGATGTGTTTCCAAGCACATATCTGACTTATTATATGTGTGGATGACAATCAAGCTGAGTCTTTTCCAAAGGTCATCAGTTACGTCCATCTCATCCCTGAAACATAAAACCTTGTGTCTGTGAGACACACAGAGGAAGTTCCCACTGTGCATTTGCAAGTAGATGGTGGTGTGAGTTCTTCCTGCACATTCCCCTGCAGCCTGTACTTCACTGGTACATGTGGGTGGAGGTGCTCTGGGGAGTTCTTGCTCTTCTCCCTCGGGCCATGCTTTCTGTGGGAAGTTTGTTCACTGCACACACACATCCATGTTGGCCCATCTTTTCTTCTCTGGGTGCATGTCAGGTTTCTGAAAGTGGGAGAGATATGTCCCCATCAAGACAGCTTAGGATTGGGTGTCCTTTTCTGTTCTCTGCCCACACCTGTCACACCTGTGTGACGCAGTAGAGCTGTCTGGTGACATGCCTAGGTGATATGCTAAGAAATGTAGCATGTTGTATATCATATCTGAACGTGACCAGATATCAACTGTGTCTCCAGTACTAAGGGTTGCTTCTGCGGCTAAAGATACGTTTCTTGCAGGTACTTCATCCATTTTAGAGCCAAAAACGACAGACCCTGCAGCCCTCCCATCTGTGGGTTCCTTACCCAGCACCACCTCCTGCACTGTACTTCTGCCCTCCTCCCAACACACTGCCACTTTGCCCGCCTTGTCCCAGTCTGGGGACCTGTCCAGAAGCCCTCTTTCTCAACTTACCAGGTACGTGGGTGACAGAAAAGAAAGGGGATGGAGACTTGTGGGGTTCCTATCAAGCTGATGCCATTAACAAAGCTTATTTGTCACCTCTGGTGGAGTGTTGTAAAATACTGACTTAGACTTTGACCAGTCATGGCCCAGCATCACCTGATATGAAAACCCTAACTGCTTCTGATGTCTCTGTCCGAGGTCTCCTGAGAAGCGGGAGAACCACATGCAGATACTTAATGGCTTGCTTGTCCCAAGTTCTTGACCCATGCCACTTTAATATGGAATAAGAATGACATGTAACTGATTTAAATTTGTCCTGATTCCAGAAATAAATTATTGGAATAGGATACAGGAAAAGAAATTGGCTTGTTAACATATCTTCTAGGTAGAGTTGTTTGATCCATTTAGTTGAGAGCAAACGTGAATTGTTTCAACTCTGTATCTGACTGGAATTTAAGCTGGACTTTTAGGTGTGGGCAACACATAGAACCTCTCTTGACTCAGTCTTATGAACTCTCCAGGTAAACAATCCTGGTTTTACTCTTTTTATAGCTAAAATAGGTTATAATTTATTGAAGCCGTGTAAGTCACTTTTGACCAGTAGGAGTACTTGCCACAGAAGTCTAAGGGCATGAAGTCTGATTCCAGCCAGGCAATCTCAGGGATAGGATTGACCTTGATTATAGCTAAACCAGGTAGGTCTTGCTTCTGTGAAAAAAACTTGTGTTGTTTGGACCTGTGCTTTATTTTATTTTCTAGTTCCCTCTCCAGCCACCAGAACAGCTTGTCTTCTGCACACGCAGCACGTCCTACAAGCACGCCACACACTGTAAGTGTGTACCCCTCCTGCACAGTATACCAAGACCTCCCGTGTGTAGTGGGGAAATTGGTTCATTTTGGTCTGAGATAACCCAGAGTCTCATGGTTCACCACCTCAGTTTCTTATTCCTGTCTGCAGATCTCACTGTCTGCTAAAGGATGTAAACCAAACTGCACTGCATTGTTGGTGCCATTTGGGGCTTTGCTAGTGCTAGTGATTAGATGTCATACCATCTTTGCTTGCTTAGAGACAGTTTGAGGAAAGATGTTTTAGAAGGTCACGAAATCCAGGCCAGGAGCATTTCAGAGTGGAGGTTTCTGCGAAGGAATACCTGTGAGTGTTTCTGACGTTTATGTATGTGCACCTTTCGTGTGCCTGCTACCACAGAGGTTAGAGCTACAGATGATTGTGAGGCACCAGGTGTGTGCTAGGGACCAAATCTAGGTCCTCTGCAAGAGTAGCCAGTGCTTTTAATCACTGAACAATCTCTATAGCTCCCTTCTTTTTATTTATGTGTGCACCTGTTGGTGTTGTCTGTGTGTGGCTGCGGTGGGTAAACATAGAGCTGGGAAAGGGTATTGAACCCCCCTAAAGTTGGTGTGACAGTAGGCTGTGAGCCTTCTGATAGGATATGGGTGCTTGGAACAGAAATGTACATGCCGACCTTGAGCCATCTCTCCAGCACCTTAAAATAAAGTGACATCTCTTCTCTGTCTCCAAAATCATTGTGCGTTGATTGTCTTTTGGGTGCTCCCCATCTTTGGAGAGCTGCCCTTTCCATGAGACTATATGTAACCTCCATTTGCTGTTTTGTAACACTGGGGTAGGAGCAGAGACTCCCGTCTTCTAGAAGAGTTGCATGTGCTCTTAGCCACTGGGGTTAACAGTCTCAGACTGGTTTGGAACTCACTATGTGGACCACGCTGGACCAGCCCCCAGACCAGTTTAATAGTCTTTGTGTTCAGTCCTGCTGCCTGAATCTGGCTACATTGGCCCTGAGACAGAGTGATTCTCCCTCAATTTATAGTCGCCAAGTAGTGTCACTGCCCACTGCCTGTTGTGCCATAGGTCTGTCTGGACTCCTGTCTGCCCCAGCTCCTCCTTTCTTGCTACCAAATCCACACATCTTGACTTTTGTCTCGACAGCATGCCAGTGTGGAGAGCACCCCATCCTCAGCCACCTTCTCCACAGCTGCAACCTCTGCCCCAAGTGCCCCATCCTCGGGAGTTGTCCTGCCTGGGAACAGCCTATGCCTGGGTGGGACCACAGTGAGCGTGCCCAGCAACAGTACCAGGGCCACAGCCTTGGTGACCTCAGGTATGTCCCTCGCCTACCCCTCCCCCCAACTCCACCAGTGAACTTCCAGGCCTCATGTTGAAGGGGGTAGGAAATCTATTGTTTGATTTTTTTTTCCTCTTTTTAGGCAAAGCACCCCCAAACCTGCCTCAAGGGGTGCCTCCTCTGCTACACAATCAGTACCTCGTGGGCCCTGGAGGACTGCTCCCTGCTTACCCGGTGAGCACATAGTGGAACTCTGGTTGGCTTAGGGGCTGGTTCCTTGCAGGACACGATAAATGGGCTACCTGAGGCAGCTCATCTCTCCCTGTCTCTGTCTACCCAATACCTGATGTGTCTTCCTCCTAGACTTTATGTAGACGAGATCTTTTCCTATAGCACCTGACCCCGGTCCCATTCTTGAGTGTATCTGTTTTGGTACCTGAGGTGGCTTTGGTGTGGTCCCTGATCTGCTGATTCTCCTGCAGATCTACGGATATGATGAGCTCCAAATGCTGCAGTCCCGGCTGCCAATGGTGAGTACGAAATGACGTAGTGGACCTGGACAGCTCAGACTCTCAGGGCTCTCCTCCTTTCCTCGCTTGACTCCTCAGCTATGGGATTCCTCCACACCACCTTTGAGAAGCTGTGTGTGGTCCTACGTTTGGGTTGACCATTTCTTTTGAGCAGTGGTCATCCTGGGGAATCTGAGAGACTTTAGACCAAGAACACATGTAAGCCGTGCCCTGTACCAAATCTAGTCCCCTGTTTTCCTACTCTTATTTCTTTTTCATTTTCCTTAAGAAAACAAAAAACATCTGAATGTGGAAGTTCCTGTAATCCCAGAGAGATTGACTAAGTTTGAGTTGAAGACCAACATAGGCTGTGTGTTGAGATCCTGTCTCAGAACAAGCAAGCAAATATCACATAATTCGTGATCTGAGAGTTGCTTTTGGGTTTTAGTGTTGTCTTCCTCAGAGAGCGGCCAATGGCCACACTCATGGGGGCAGCATTGCTTTTCTCCCTGTGTGGAATGGGGGCAGGATTGGCTCACTTTATCTGTGTCACCTGGCTTTATCCTGCTGGCCCTGGTGCTGGTGCCTCGCTTCCAACCAGCGCTGTCTGTTCTGACTCTGGGTCTAGGGATAAAATAATGGGCCTTGTGGGAAAGCACAGTGGTAAGCCAAGGCAGTCAGTGGCGGACACAGAATGTGGTCTTCCGTGTTCCTCAGAGGAAGAGACTTCTACCCAAGCATGGGGCTGCCTGCTCCTTCTCCACTACCCCCAACTTCCCATGTTGTGTGGTGTACCAGATGTGTACCTGGTGCCCACATGGTAAAAGAGGGCTTCAGATCCCTGGAACTGGTTAAGGTTGTGAACAGCTAAGTGGGTTGCTGGAAGAGCAGCCAATTCTCTTAACCTTGGAGCCATCTCTCCAGCCCTTCCTTTTTCTTTTAAAAAGTTGTATCTTAGAGGACATCTCCAGTGCACCCATAGGGTAAACAGCTTTAAGTTTTCCCTTGGATCATATTTTCGCCTTCCTTTGGATTTCTCTTCTGGGCACCCTCCCCACCAGTCTCCATTTGGGCTTCTGAAAGCTGTTCGCTGTTTCCTGGACCTCTTTGGGATTCTATCTGAGAAGTCCATGATTTCCCTGGAGTTTACTAGACTAGAGCCCAGAGGATTTGAGTGCCATTCCCAGCTGAGGAAGGAATACACAGCCCAGAACCCTGGCTGGTAAGGGCCACGGCAGGACTTCTTCACCCAAGAGCACAACCTTCTTAGCCTTTGCAGCTGCTGCTCTCAAGCTTGCTCTACAGTGTTGTTGTTGCTGGTGCAAATGAATTGGGAGAGACTGGGATAGGCAGGGCTTGGACACAGGGTCCTGTAACCCACCTAGCACTGCTCAGTCCCCTGTAAGCCTCCCAGGCTTTGCCTCTTCTGTCTTGTGGGTGGCTCTTCATTTAGAGTCACTCACACAGCTAAGGCCAGTAAAGTTGGTTTGCTCTGTAGCGTTTACCAAATCTCCACGTGGTGAAAAAACAGGTGTTGAAGCAGGGACTTGGAGCTGTTTGCACCGAGGTTCCTGTCATAGGCACTCGGAGAGGCATCACCAGAGTGCCTGTGTTTTGTCAGCCGGATCTGCTCTGAGGGTGGGGTGAGGCCATCTGCTCAGTGAGTCTCCTTGTTTTGTTTCTAGGATTACTATGGAATTCCTTTTGCAGCACCCACACCCCTTGCCAGCCGAGATGGAAGTTTAGCTAATAATCCATACTCAGGTTAGTTGGCTCCGTGGGCAAGAGAGGGAGGGAATGGGCTGGTTCGTAGCCATAGGAGGCCAGAAGGGCTGAGGTGCTTGAGCTGTCAGTTAGACCTAACAGCTTAGCCTGCTGTTCTTCTAGGTGACGTCACAAAGTTTGGCCGAGGAGACTCTGCATCCCCTGCACCTCCAACACCAGCTCAGGCACAGCAGAGTCAATCACAGACCCACCACACGGCACAGCAGCCCTTTTTGAATCCTGCTCTGCCACCTGGGTACAGCTATACTGGCCTCCCCTACTACACAGGCGTGCCCAGTGCCTTCCAGTATGGACCCACTATGTTTGTGAGTATTTTCACTATGTTTGTGAGTATTTTCAGATCGTCCCGGGGCTGTGGGTCCTCGAGGCACCTGTCAGCAGTGAGCAAGTGTGGCCACAAGCCCCATTGCCTTATTGGCCTTGAGGATTATTGCTCAGGGGTCAGATTCTGTTTCCCGGCTGCCTTTATCCATCATGGATTGCTTTTCGGAAAAGGCTGGTTCTCTTGGCTGTGATTTAGTTTTGCCGGAGGCTCAGAGATCTGCCTGATCTCTTTGCCTTATTCTTTTTTTTTTTAAATATTTATTTATTTATTATGTATGCAATATTCTGTCTGTATGCCTGAAGGCCAGAAGAGGGCGCCAGACCTCTTTACAGATGGTTGTGAGCCACCATGTGGTTGCTGGGAATTGAACTCAGGACCTTTGGAAGAGCAGGCAATGCTCTTAACCTCTGAGCCATCTCTCCAGCCCCTCTTTGCCTTATTCTTACACTCCACCCTCACCTGCCTGTCCTGTCCCACTAGGTCCCACCGACCTCAGCAAAGCAGCATGGTGTGACCCTCAGCACCCCCCCTACCCCTTTTCAGCAGGCCAGTGGCTATGGGCAGCACACTTACAGCACAGGTAAGGGCATAACTGTACTGAGGGGCACAGGGTTGG
>NW_026067972.1:7449083-7462726 GCF_014885135.2 Alexandromys fortis
TACCCCGAGTGGCTCTGGTCAGCGCAGCCAGCCCAGCTCCCTGCAGCCCAAGTCTCAAGCCTCCAAACCCACCTATGGCAGCTCTCCATACTGGACAAACTAGACCCTGAAAAACACGAGGGTGGGCTCTTGGGCAGGAGAGAACACATGGAGCACATTTCTGGGAGCACGGTGCCCTTTCCTAGAATTCTGAGACCTAACTGTGTCAGCTGAGCCTCTGTGGGAAGCCTGCCTCCCAGACCCACTGTTGTATGTGATGTATTTATGTATGTGTTTGTAAATGTGATATAAGCCTGGAGGAGCTGGGGTGTGTGCTCTCCCCATGTGGACACCCTCACTGTAGCCAAGCAAGCCCCACCCCTTCTGCCTTCTGGCCTCCCACGTGGTCCCCAGCTCAGTGGGCTATTTGAAGGACTGCTGGTTTGGGGACTGGGGTCAGGTTCCAATGAAGAATCACGACTTTTCTTTATCTCGCTCGCTGTGAACCATTGTTTCTTCCCTCTGTAATTCATACTGTTTTTGAGAAACTGATTTTTGTAATGGTCCCCATTCCAACAGATCATAAACTGGGAATAGCAGAGATGACCTGTCCAGCAAAAACCCGTCTGCCTGCACAGCAAGGCCTTCTGGTTTGGCCCTACCCTAGGGGCTTGCCTTTGACCAACCATTTAAAACAATCTGAACTGGGTCTCAAGATGTTCAGCCAGTCAGCTCCCATAAAAAGAAATCAATCCGCTTCCATCTCAGTGAAAGCCTGTACCAAACAAAGGCTGCTCCATACCAGTTGTCCTAAACCAGGCGGGCAACTGTTTCAGGGTTTTCTCTCATCCAAACTCCACCTAATAAAGTTCTGAGAGCAAGCTGGTTCTCTGTGTACTGTGACTAAGGATGGTTTGGGAGTCACTGGACCTCACAAGGACAGCCACTTGAATTGTCTTTTGACCTTTCTCTGTAGGCCTAGGCGGTGCTCAGGAAAGCTAATAAGCCTTTTCTGGCCATCTGTATAATGGTCCGGAGAGCAGGAGTGCCGGGGTAGTGACTGGTGACCTGAAAGGAAGCCAACTATTACTCCAGGCCCATAACTGCCTGTGCCTGCCCCTTGCTTCCGCTGACGGAGTCAAGTTGGGATGGCATTATCCTCAAGTGTCAGCTCCAACTCCACAGCACTGTTTCAGACTAGGCTACATAAGAGGAGCACACTTCATTCAAAAATGCTCTGAGGACAAGTTTTGGGGGAAAGGGAGCAAAGGGTGATATCCCAGAGCCAGGCAGTGTTGGGGATTAGCGAATTTGAAGTGAGCCATATCTACTTAGATGAGACTATTTGAAGTTTGGAGGATTTGGGGTTCACAATGACAGACATCTGCTTTAGTCAGGAGCAATAGTCAGCCATCAGACGTAGCTGTTGACTCATGATTCTGGCCAACTGAGGCAGGAACACCCCGTGTAGTCTCCTGCAGCAATCTTTGTTCCTCTGCCTCATGAATGAGGGGACTAACGGAGGTTATTGACTAAAGGTGGTCTCTAAAAAAAGGTCCCTGGAGCCCAAGTGAGACCTGGCTTTGTCCAGGTGGGGGTGGGGAGGGATGACCCATGGGGAAGTAGCAGTACAGGTATATTTTATTTCACATTTTTTATTAGGAGACAGGTGGGCAGAAAAAGACAAAATAAATCACTAAGGAGAAGTCAACACAAAATGCAAAAAAAGGTAAAATTTTCTCATAAGTTAAACTGAAAAAAACATCAATTTTAGCTAAGGAAACTACTAAAATTGGTTGTGTCTGCTGGTTTAATTGAAAATTGCATCTGAATCTTTTTAGTTGCAAATGTAAACCTTGTGCATCAGGGTGATTTTTCAAGAGAGCTATACATTTCCCTTCCAGTGGACAAGATGGAACCCAGCAAATAATGGCCAGGAGAGGGGGAAGAAGGGCTCTACAAAAGTAGAGTGTGGCTGATAGGATTCTGGAATAGTATGAGAGAAGCAATAACAGAATCATGTCACTATATACTTTCTCCACTCAGCCCCACTGCGGCCTTGATTAGACTAAAAAGCTGTTCATTTTCACGTCAAATGCAAACCCAGCCTTAACAGTTATGGCAACAGAAGCTGAGAGGCCCACCTCCACTTGCCTCTCTGCTTACCATCCCTGGGAGTGAGATGCTTTAGCTTCAGTGGGCTGGTGTAAGGGGAAAGAACAGCACCACCTATGGGTCCAGGGCTGCAGGCTGTCCGGGAGTATTGAGAGGAATTTTAAGTCTTTTTAGAGGCCAGAGAACTGGGAAATAGCATTCAGTCAGGAGCGTTCAAAGAGTGAATGAAAACCCTGAGATCAGAAACGAAGGAAGGAAGGGGCACCTACTCGACAGTGGAGGATCCGTCTTCCCCAGTTCCTATCTGAGCTGGTATACAAGGATCGTAGCATCCTATCCTTCTGAAAACTAGTTTTATGTCAAAGCAGTTTGCTGAAAGAGGAACAAAAATTTTACTTCAAATCTGAAGTCCCTGGATGGTGAAGGCTAAAGGAGTTCACTCTTGATTGAAAGCAAGGCGTGATTGAGATCTGGGAACCAGCTGCAACAACTGCAGCCCTGCCAAAACTGAGATAAGCCTAGGGGAAGCTTCAGGAACAATTCCTGCTGGCACTCTGGCCCAAAGTACAGTGGAAGGTCACACACGCCCACAAGTGTCACTACCAGGAGGAGCAGCTCGATGGAAACCAAAATCTTAACACATGCACCTAGGATTAATACTGAATGATTAAAAACGGTTACTTAAAAAATAACCCTCATTTGAGTATCTGAGATGTTTCCTCCCCCAACAGTGGCTTTTGAACTTCCCCCTCAGCAGCATCAATCAAAACTGGTACAATTTTCAATTCTGTTTTCATAACTAAAACTTCACACACACGGCCTTTCATGTCCCCCCCACTCACCCCACTCTGGCAGAAAAAAGGATGCCCTATCTTTAAAATAAATAGCAACCAAGTGCTCAGTTCTATGTAAAGTATGAATATTTATTTCAGGCTTTAGATCCCAATCAATTCCAAAAAAACAAAATCTGATTTCTCTCAGAGTAGCTGTAGCCTCCATGTTGGGGTGATGTCATAGAGGCAGAAGCAGCACACTTCATCAGGATTAGCAAGAGTAAGTCCCTGATGCCCACTGCATCCCAGCCTTAGGAAGGGAAAGAAACAAAATTCACCACCACGGGCTGAACAAATGCACACGCACTAATGGAAAGGAGCAGCTAAACCTTGCTTGGCAAATTGGCTTTTTTTTTTTTTTAAAGTTTGTTTTGTGGGTTTTGTTTATTTTTTTTTTTTTGGTTTTGTGTTTTTTTTCCCCCATTTTCTTTTGCTACCCAATATATGCAGCACTTGTGGACTCCCAGTGAGTTCCCAGCTTTAAACACATAATGTCTTAAACAGACTAATTCTTCAAGAATCTAAAAACAGACAAACGTGTTTTGCTGTGAACATTCTGCAGAGATGAAGTGAGGTGGGAGTTTGAAGGGTGGTGGCTTTTTTTTTTCTTTAAAAAGAATCAATACAGTGATGGAAGGGTAAAGAATGCAAGAATTCAGACATTCTGTGGAGGGTACTTTCTCTCCAGTAAAGGTCCATAAAAAGGAGCAAACTGAGATCCGCGGGGAGTCAGCAGGAGCTGTGTGTTTCCCCACCCCATGAGTAAGTTTTTGCTGAGGGGCCACCATAGATCCCCACTTGCTCCCCTCCCTTTGGCCTGAGACGTCAGGGCAGTACAGGGGCACTGAAGGAACATGTCACGACTCCTCGTTCCCAGAATCATCATCATCGTAACAGTCGGCGTCCTCTTCCTCCTCGTCTTCATCATCAATGTCGTCGTCATACAAGTCGTCATACAGCAGATCTGAGCTGTTGTCATTGGAAGGCACTTTAGTTTTGATGCAGTATTCTGCCAGGGTTGTGGGGACCTTCACTCCATCCTTTTCTGCTTCAGCCTTAGTGGCCGAGACCTGTTTCCTGAACAGAGAATGACACAATGGTTTGTACGAGTCTGCTTTTGTTTGAGAGGATGTCACTAACACACACTGGCCTTCAACTCTAATCCTCTTGCCCTTAAGTCTCCTTATGTGGGGATTATGCGCAAAACCCATTGTACTTGGTTTAAGCTTCTGTTTTTAAGAAACTTGTAACTGACCATAATCAATAAATATTCTCATCATTCCCTTTGAATACTCCAGATAGGACAGATACCCTGCAGCACACTAAGGCAGGTGCCATCATAGAGGCTCCTCGCTTAACATTTTAGCCTTGTTTGAGACAAAAATCTCTTCACTGTAATCCTGTCTTTGCCTCCCATCTCCTGCTGAGGGCTCAGGGATTACTGATGCTACTCCTGGCTTTTTATGTGCGTTCTGAATTTAGAGTCAGCCTTGTTTGTGTGTGTGTATGGGGGGAAGGATGTTGGGAATCAAACCCAGAGCATGTATCAAGCAATCCAGCCAGCTCTTAGCTAGAGCCCAGCACATCTGCGGTGCCTTTAATGCACGAAGCTGATTCCTCAGTTTCCTCCCCTTGGCTGCTAGGTCCCCATGTCACGGAGTCTCGTTGGTCTGGAGTGCTCTTCCAGTCTCCCATCACCCAGTGGGGCGTGTCAGGTAACAGGTGTGCAGCAAGTGCTGGTTGTTTAAGTGTAAAACAGTTTCATCCCAAAAGTACAAAAACCAAAGGCATCAAGACTGGAAAAACTGAAAACATAAGAACACCGCTTCCCTTAAGCTTTAGTTTGTCCCAGGCTTTGCACATATTCCTGTAGCTGCTATAGGTCTTTACCACTTACACTACTTGTGTTCTGTCTGCATACCAGAAAAGGGAACCAGATTGCAATAGAAATGGTTGTGAGCCACCGTGTGGTTGCTGGAAATTGAACTCAGGTCATCTGGAAGAACAGTCAGTGCTCTTAACCTCTGAGCCATCTCTCCAGCCCCTTGATTCTTGACTTAAATTCACCTCAGTGGCTGACCATGAAAGACAAGCAGGGCAGAGTGATGTACACTGTAACCCAGTACTCTGTTGGATCTCTGATCTCTGCGTTCAAGGCTAGCCTGCAAATACATCCGTCCCGTTCCGTGTGTCTCCCGGCCCTGCTTTCTAATGAGTTTTTGTTTTTGTTCTGGGTTCTCTTAAGATCCCTACTCCATAAGCTGAGAATTGTTTTAAAATAACAGGATATTGAAGTTTGCACGTGAGCAGTGAGGTCCAGAATGCTACGCTCTGACTCACCTGATGATCTCAGCGTACTCCTTGTCTTTTCCTTTACTGTCCCTCCATTTCCTGAACATCACTGAAGCATCCACGTTGGCTGGAGAAAAGGTGTTGGGCTCATTAAGCAGTGAGATTACACTTAACAGGATAGTCCTGGAAAGCAAAGGAGCCACTGTGAAACCCTGTTCACAAAGTAGTTTTCAAAGAAATTACAGTCAAGTTTAATACAAATGTGAGGTTATATTTGAAGACTTATGAAAAGTGATGATACGGTTTTGTTTTGGGAGCTGGGGAGATGATGGCCCCGCAGGTAAAGGTGCCACCAAGCCTGGAGACTGGACTCTGGTAGCCAGGATGAACACGACAGGAAGAGAATAACTATCCCAAGTTGTTCTCACACTTCTGCTTAGATGACATACATACATACATACATACATACATACATACATACATACAGAGTAAATATGGTTTAAAAAAAATTTTAGGGGCTGGAGAGATGGCTCAGAGGTTAGCACTAGCTGCTCTTCCAGAGGTCCTGAGTTCAATTCCCAACAACACATGGTGGCTCACAACCATCTGTAATGAGATCTGATGCTCTCTTCTGCCCTGCAGGTGAACATGCAGGGAAAATGCTGTTAGCATTAATATATATAGATATCTTATTAGGATTAGGACCAGAAGTCATTTACCCTGGCTTCCAGAACTCCAGATGGGCCGCCTGCCAGTGTACCTACCCAACTCTCAGTGCCCCCAATCTATCCCCAACACCCCCACTTCTCATCACCTTGACCCAGCCCCCAATACAAGCTGAGACTCCCTCCTGGATCACAGGCCTTGCAGACGACCACCAGAACTCAAGAGGTGCCCTGCTCCATAAGAGACTACACTGGTCACCAGAAGTACAGCCCCCAACTCAGGTGAAGACCCCCTCTACTCAACCATAGGCCAGAAGACCAGAGAGGAAACTCTTGAGGAGGCACTTAGACCTGTATCACCACAAACACAACAGCCTGGAGGCCAGTGTAACAGCACAGTAACAGCCAGGTAATATGTCACCAGAGTCCAGCTATCCTAACACAGCAAGCCCGACTATTCCAACACAGCTGGAGCACATGAAAACATCCTTAAAGCCAACTCTGCGTGGGACTGAGGACTTCAGGGAGGAAATGAATAAACTAAAGAAATCAAGGAAGAGATTAACAAAAGGTTGAAGGAAATAAAAGAAGGCCAAAAAGAACAAAAAAAGTTGTAGGAGACAAAACTGTCCAAGACCTGAAAATAGAAATAGAAGCAATAGAGAAAATACAAACAGGAGGAATTCTGGAAGGAAAACTAGGTAAGTAAAGAGGAACTACAGAGGCCAGCTTCACCAGCAGAATACAAGAGATGAGACTATCTGGCATTGAAGACAGCATAGAAGAAACAGATACATTAGTAAAAGGAAATGTTAAATCTAAAAAATTCTTGACATAAAACATTTAGGAAATATGGGATACTGTGAAAAGACCAAACCTAAGAAACCCAGCTCAATGGCCCAGAAAATATTTCACCAAAATCATATAAGAAAATGCTCCTAACTAAAGAAGGAGAGGCCTATAAAGGCACAAGTAAGCTTACAGAACACCAAATAGACTGGACAAGAAAAGAAAGTCCCCTCGCCACATAACCAAACTACTAAATACACATAACAAAGAATATCAAAAGTTATAAGGGAAAAAGACCAAGTAACATAGAAAGGCATACCTGAATTACACCTGCCTTCTCAAAGGAAACTCTAAAAGTCAGAAGGGCCTGGACAGATGTGCTGCAGACTCTTTAAGAGACCACACAGCAAACTTTCAATCACCAAAGATGGAGAAAACAAGATGTTCCATGATAAAGTCAAATTTAAACAATATTCACAAATCCAACCCTTCAGAAGGCCCTAGAAGGAAAACTCTAACCTAAGGAGGTTAACTATACCTACGAAATCATAGGAAATAACTTCCCACCAGCAAAACCAAAAGAAACACACACACACTTATACACACCATCACCACCACCACCAACAAACAATAACAACAAAATAACAGTAATTAACAATCACTGGTCATTGCTATCAATACACTCAATTCCCAGTAAAGAAAAACAGACTAACAGAATGGATTGAAAACAGAACCCATCCTTCTGCTATGCCCAAGAAACATACCTTAGCATCAAATATAGAGGAAAGGGTCGGAAAAAGATTTTCCAATTAAATGAAAGCTAACCAAAACTAATCAAGAGACAGGGGAGCTCCCAGCACTCGGGAGGCAGAGGCAGGCAGATCTCTGTGAGTTCAAGGCCAGCCTGGTCTACAAGAGCTAGTTCCAGGACAGTCTCCAAAGCTACAGAGAAATTTTGTTTCAAAGGAGAGAAAGGGGGAGTGGGGGGGGGAGGGGGGGAGGGAGGGAGGGAGGGAAATCTTACACTCACCAAAGGAAAAATCCCTCAGAATGATCTTTCAATTCTTAATGTCTACCCCAAATGCAAGAGCACCCACTTCTGTGGAATATTTAACTATGTAAAGATGTGTTACATTTGTTTTTGTTGCATTTGTTTAATTATGAAAAGATGTGTGTCTATGTCACCTTGCCTGCCTAAAGCATCTGATTGGTCTAATAAAGAACTGAATGGCCCATAGCTAGGGTTAGAGGCGAGGCTGGCAGAGAGAGAAAAATAAAAGAAAACTAGGAAAGAGAGGAAGGAGGAGAGAAAGAGGGAGATGCCCAGGACCGACCAGCCAGCCAGCCAGTCAGAGACAACAGAAAAAGAAGATAAAACAGATAGGGGGAAAAAGGTAAAAAGCCCTGAGGCAAACAGTAGATAATGAAAAGAAGGTTAATTTAAGTCCAAAGTGCTAGCCGGGAATGAGCCTAAGTTAGGCCAAGCATTCATAACTCCATAGTCTCCATGCCATGATTTGGGAGCTGGTTGGTGGCACAAAAGAAAACGCCTGATATAACCCACGTTTATAAAAGAAACAGTGCTACTACAGCTTACATTACAAGCTGATCGTTACACACTAATGTGGGAGACTTCAAAACCCACTCTTGCCAAGAGACAGGTCATCCAGCCAGAAACTAAGCAGAGAAACACTGGAGCTAACTGGCTATAGATCAAATGAACCTAACAGACATCTACAGAACAATTCGCCCAAACACAAAAGAACACACCTTCTTCCTAGCATATCATGAACCTCCTCCAAAACTGACAACATACCTGCTCACACAGCAAGTCTCAACAGAGACAAGAAACTGAAATAACTCCCTTACCTATCAGACTACCATGCATTAAAGCTGGATTTCAACAACAGCAGAAAGACTACAAACTCACGGAAACTGAACAACTCTACTGAATGAAAACTAAGTTAAGGCAAAGAAATTAAAGACTTACTAGAATTCAATGAAAACGAATGCACAACATACCCAAACTTACGGGACACAATGAAAGCAGTGCTAAGAGGTTCAAAGTTCATAGCACTAAGAGCCAATATAAAGAATTTGGAGAACTCTCTCACTAGCAATTTAGCAGCACACCTGAAAGCTCTAAAGCAAAAAGAATTAAGCTCATCCAGGAGGAGGAGCTAGCAGGAAATAATCAAACTGAGAGCTGAAATCAATAATATAGAAACAAAGAACAATACAAAGACTCAAAGAAACATAAAGAGTTGGTTCTTTGCGAAAATCATTAAGATAGACAAACCCTTATCCAAATTAACTAAAAAACTGAGAGGGAATATTCAAATTAACAAAATCAGAAACATGGGGGAGGCGGCTAACAACAGACACTGAGGAAATCAAAAAAAATAATAATTAGGTCATACTTTAAAAACCTATACTCCACAAAATTGGAAATTTTAAAATTAATGGATAATTTTCTCAATAGATCCCACTTACCTAAGCATCACAATCAGATAAACAGATCTATAACCCTAAGGAATAAATGCAGTCATCAAATGTCTCCCAACCAAAAGTGCAGAATTCTACAAGACTGTCAAAGAGGAACTAATACCAATACTCCTCACATTATTCTAGAAATAAAAGGAACATTGCTAAATTAATTTATGAGGCAATAGTTATCCTGACTCCCAAACTACACAAACATTTAACAAAGAAGAATTACAAATCAATCTCCCTTATGAACATAGATGCAAAAATGCTCAATAAAATAATAGCAATCCACCCCCCAAAGGTTGGGCACTGGTGGCACACACCTTTAATTCCAGCACTTAGAAGGTAGAAGCAAGCGATCTCGTGAGTTGGAGACCAACCTGGTCTATAGGAACAACCAAAGAAATCCTTTTCTCAAAAAAACAAAACAATAAAAACCCTCACAAACCAAATCCAAGAACATCAAAAAGATCATCCATCATGACCAAGTTGGCTTCATCCTAGAGATGCAGAAACAATTCAACATTTAAAAAAAAAAAATCAGTCAATGTAATCCACCATATAAACAAACTGAAAGGAGAAAAAAATAGTACTTCAATTCTTAGCTAGAGCAATAAGACAACTGAAGGAGATCAAGGGAATACAAATTGGAAAGGAAGAAATCAAAGGATCATTATTTGCAGGTGATGACAGTCTACATAAGTGACCCCAAAAATTCTACACCTGATTACTTTCAGTAAAGTAGCTGGATACAGAATAACTCACAAAACCCAATAGCCCTCCTATATAGAAATGATAGACTGAGAAATGCATTGGGGCACAATACCCTTCACATTAAATAATATAAAATATCTTGAAGTAACACTAACAAAAGAAGTGAAAGATTTGTATGATAAGAACGTCAAGTCATTGAAGAAAGAAACTGGAAAAGATATCAGAAGACGGAAAGATATCCCAGGCTCATGGATCAGTAGGGTCAATATAATAAAATACGTATAATAAAAATGGCCTTCCTACCAAAAGCATTCCAACACAATTCTTTACAGACCTTGAAAGGACAAACTCTATGGAAAAACTGAAATCCCAGGATAGCCAAAACAACCGTGACCAAGAAAAGAACTACTAGGCCATGCAGTGGTGGTGCCTGCCTATAATACCAGCACGCTTAACAATGGAAAATGCACCAACATAACACTCTGTGTGGGTGAGCAGAAAATCACAGATAAAAATAGGAAAATCGTGTGTTAAGGAAAGCCTATTTCACTTGTAGGTAAAACAGGAAAGGGACAAAGCCTGTTACAAAATGGGTAGGGAAAATGCATGCATGTACTCTCTCCTCTCTTCTCTCTCTCTCTCTCTCTCTCTCTCTCTCTCTCAATGCATGCAAACTAGCTTCTTGTGACAGTTTGCAGATCTCAGAACACCTGGCCATGGTGTTGCAGACTTTGTTTTTCGAGACAAGTCTTCTCTGTGAGACAGTCCTGGTTGTCCTGGAACTCACTCTGTAGACCAGGCTGGCCTCAAACCCACAAAGATCATCCTGCCTCTGCCTCCTGAGTGCTGGGATCAAAGGTGTGCACACCATCTTCTGACCTGTGTTGCAGACTTTTAAGCAGAGGCAGGCAGATCTGTGAGCTCAAAGAACATAGCAAGTTCCAAGCAAGTCAAGACTACACAGTGAGCTGGAGAGATGGCTCAGAGGTTAATTGCCTGCTTTTCCAAAGGTCCTGAGTTCAATTCCCAGTAACCACATGGTGGCTCACAACCATCTGTAATGGGGTCTGGTGCCCTCTTCTGGCCTGCAGGCATACACAGACAGAATATTGTATAAATAAATTATAAATAAATAAATATTAAAAAAAAAGACTACACAGTGAGACACTGCCTCCAATAAAACCCAACAACAAACAAATAAATCAACCTGCTTTTTTTTCCCTCCCAAGTCTACGTATACTCCCCAGAGCAGCATTTGAGAAGCAAAAAGTTCAATTTTAAAAAGCCTAAGTCTGGAGAGATGGCTCAGAGGTTAAGAGCACTGGCTAATCTTCCAGATGACCTGAGTTCAATTCCCAGCACCGACATGATGGCTCATAGCCATCTGTAATGAGATCTGGTGCCCTCTTCTGGCCTGCAGGCAGACATGAAGGCAGAACAATTTGTACATAATAAATAAATCAATCTTTTTTTTTTAAAGCAAAAACAAAAACTCTACCTTAACACAGAGATTTGTAGATAAGATTTATAGGCCTAGCAAAACTTGGTTCTTTAATCCCAGCACTCGGGAGGCAGAGGCAGGCAGATCTCTGGGAGTTCAAGGCTAGCCTGGTCTACAAGAGCTAGTTCCAGGACAGGCACCAAAGCTACAGAGAAACCTTGTCTCAAAAAACAAAAATAAAAAAACCAAAAAAACAAATAAACAAAAACAAAGACAATTTTGTGGAGTCAGTTCTCTCCTTCCACCTTTTTATGGGCTCTGGGGGTGAAACTTGGATTGCCAGGCTTACAAGGAAGTACCTTTACTCACCAAGGTAAGCACTAAGCACATCGAGCAGCTGAAAGGAAAAGGCAATGGGATCAGGAGTTCAAAGTCAACCAGAGCAACACAGCAAGTTCCTAGCCAGACTGAACTAACTACGTAAGACCCTGTCTTTCAAATAGAAGCAATTTTAAATATAAAAGATATCTTTACTTGCAAAAAAAAGCAAAAATTAATGGCAATGTTCACTGGGACTCAATACACAAAAATCAAGGGGACAAATAAAATCTCTCTGGCCACGAGTAAGGTTTAAAAGAATTTCAGGACAAGTGACTACAACTTCCCCCTTAGCTGTGCCTTTTCTGCCCACACATGCTTGTAGCAGAACTTGGCTCTTTGTCCTTCCAGTGGGTTATAGAAAAAACTAGACAAGAAACTTTATATGCATCTGTGACTGCTGGATTAGGCCCATCCATTTGGCTCCACTGAAGACCACTTTCTTGCCCTACAGGAAACAGGGGAGATAACAGTAGTTCTGGAGATGTATCTCAGAGAAAGGAGCTATGAACTGTAAGCAGGGCTTTGACAAACTCCCTGGTCTCAGCTTGGTTATGGCCAAAACAAGAACTAGGGGAGGTTGTTTCTGTTAACTAGAGACTAAGGACCACTCAACATCACTGTGCTCCCTGGTGTCTGGACTTCCTCCAGAACCTATCAGGCTTTAGTGGATAACTGGTCTCTTTCTTTTTTATTGCTCCAGCCAACACTTAAAACTGTACAGGCTGAGCTCTTAAAGAAGGTTTTATATTCTGTAGGTCACAAAGACCCTTCCAAACAACTCTACCTTATGAATATGCCCACTTACAAGCTGAAGAGCACAGGAAACCCCAACCCATGAGAATATGTTGCCAGTGCCAGGCAGCAGCTGTGACTGATGACAGACAAGTCAGACACCTCATGCTAGTTCCACTGCAGTCCTGCTACAGTGACCCTAAAGCTGAACTCAGACATCAATCCTCTGAGCCAGACAAGCTACTCAACACTGACGAATTAGCAGCAAAGTGGTGTGAAAGAAAAGATTGCCCTACCTGCCCTGTGTCTCTTGAGTCAATATTTCAGTGTATCAGTATGCTGAGCCTTTGGGAGGCAGAGACAGATGGTGCAAATGAAGGCAAACCTGGTCTACAGGGTAAGTTCCAAGACAACCAGAACTACACAGTGAGACATGATAGTATAATAAGTGACCCTCAAACAGACTGGCAATTTACTATCTACCTTTAGAACCTCCTTAAACAAGCTAGATGTGGTGCATGCCTGTAATAGCAGGACTCGGGAGATGGTGGCAGGAAGGTTACAAAATTGAGGTCAGCTAGGCTACACAGTAAAACCTTGTTTAAAAAAACAAAAAACTTTATAAGTAACAGAAACAAAAAAGACAAGTAAAAATATTCCCAAAGACAACCAACGAAAGTCTTCTTGAATGACCCCGAGAGATTTCCCCCTCGGAGAAGAACTTCTGCTGAAGGAATACACGACAGCTACATGGAGCAGAGATACTAGGTAGCCAGTTCCAAAGCAGATGACATACACTGAGCTTGCCTACATAACTCAGAGTCAGCTCTCTCCTGAGACAGGATCTTGCTGCGTAGTCCTCTAATCTAACTCATTATGAGCTCAACTGGCTGAGACAATGCTCAGGGCGAGGTCCTAGGCAGGTAGAATTTGCACTAAGCATAGGATTGATGCAAAGTATGAAGCAACTTTCATAAGTATGAGTTCTATCCACTGAGAGGCAAAGCCTAGGATTGAGGCCTAAACAATTCTCAGGATTTGGGGGAATTTGCAGCTAGCAAAGGATCATCAGGGTCTGTGGCCGTGCCACGCCAGCACTCCAGGTAACCAGGCATCATTCGCCCTTTCTCTGAAGAAAGCAGGCCTGCACGTGCATGCCCTCTTCTGACATTCAGGCATACATGCAGACAGAACACTGTATACATAATAAATAAA
>NW_026067972.1:7462964-7468520 GCF_014885135.2 Alexandromys fortis
GAAAAAAAAAAAAATATATATATATATATATATGTGAGCTATGATATATATAGACAGCTATCAGCTATTTCTCCCCATAAGTGAATAAAAGATATTTGAGGAATTAAGAAATGTATTAAAGAAAAAAAAGGAGGAAAAAAAAAGAAATGTATTTGCGCCGGGCAGTGATGGCGCACGTCTTTGACCCCAACACTCAGGAGGAAGAGGCAGGTAGGTCTTTGCAAGTTTGAGGCCAGCCTAGTCTACAAGAGCTAGTTCTGGGACCCTGTCTTTAAAAACCAAAAAAGAGGGAGGGAGGGAGGGAGGGAGGGAGGGTCATTCTCGCCCCAGCTCAGAACTAGCCTCTCACCCACCCCCCAATAAATTTCTGATTTCTGCAGCATTCTTGGCCTCCGATCACCACAATGCCCCTTTGAACCTTTGGTGCTCTAACCAGAGAGGAGCTATCAAACCCAGGAGGGAGTTCTTTCACAGCTTCACACAGAGTGAGACACCAACATACGACTCAAGTAGCAAGTGTCTGCAGTCTGGTGTGTTTGGGAGGCTGACATAAAGGGTTTACTTGAGCCCAGCAATTTGAGGTCAATCTTAGCAACATAATAAGAATGTCTCAAAAATAGTTGTGCAGTAGTGGTGCATGCCTTTAATCCCAGCACCTGGGGCAGACATAGGTTTCTGAGTTCAAAGCCAGCCTGGTTTACAAACAGAGTTCCAGGAGCCAGGGCTTTCACAGAGTAATCCTGTCTCAAAAAAAAACAATAAAAATAGAAAGCAGTGAACAAAGCTTGGCAAGTATCATCTCTTCTAACACCTTACCTCACATTCTGAGTGGGATTCCACCTTTCAGAGGGCAGTTCTCCACTTTGTGGGTCATCTACAGGCGGATGAAGAATTGAAATGCATACATCTCCATTCTACAAAACAACAATACGACATTCAGTAAATACGTAAAAAACTGATGTAAGCAAGGTGCAGTGACACACACCTGCAACCCCAGTACTCAGACTGAGGCAATAGGATCTCAATTACAAGGCCAGTCAAACCTAGCCCGTGTACGTACACACACACACACACACACACACACACACACACACACACACACACACACGCCTGTGAAAGGCCAGGCATGATGGTACGTGCCTTTAATCTCAGTACTTGATAGGCAGAGGCAGGCAAAT
Source organism: Alexandromys fortis (assembly GCF_014885135.2). NCBI lineage: Eukaryota > Metazoa > Chordata > Mammalia > Rodentia > Cricetidae > Alexandromys > Alexandromys fortis. The sequence goes on from NW_026067972.1 coordinate 7,464,143, forward strand.
CTATGTGTTTGAAGTTAGCCTGGTCTACATAGCAAATTCCAAACCAGCTAGTGCTACACAGTAAGAAGCTGTCTTTAATAACACAAACAACAACAACAACAACAACAACAACAAAAAACCTCTACCAAAACATGCGATGAATAAGGCACATAATTTTTCTTTTTATTATGGGAAAACCAGTTCTCCATGTTGAAGTTGAAGAGAACTAAATAGGATAAACATTCACCAGGACCATGTTCGGTGGCACATGCCTATAATAATCACAACACTCAATGAGGTAAGAAGCAAGAGGATCACTCCAAGTTTGAGGCAGCCTGATCTACATACTTGTCAAGTTCCAGGTCATCCAGGGCTGTGTAGCAGGGCTGACCTTGAACTCAGAGATCCACCTACCTCTGCCTCCCCATTACTGGAGTCAATGGTGTGTGCCAAATCATTTGCTTTTTAAGAATCAAAACTGGGAGATAAAATGGTCAGAGAGCTGGCTGAGAGGATTGGAGCGCAGCCCCGCAGAGCCCGAGGTCACCAGTTCGAGTCCCAGGTAAGGTAAGTCTGTACTGTGTGTTGTGTTGTAATGTGTCTGTGTCTCTGTGTATGAATGTCTCTGTCTCTGTGCTGTCTGTGTGCTGTGTGAATGACGTCTGTATGCATAATTAATTTGAAAAAAAAACTGGGAGGTAAGAGTTAAAAACCTTTTTGAATTTAGCTGGGTGGTGGTGGTGCACACCGTTAATCCCAGCACTTGGGAGGCAGAGGCAAGCGAGGCCATCCTGGTCTACAGAGCGCATGCTAGGACAGCTAGGGCTGTTGCACAGAGAAACTCCGTCTCTTAAAAAAAAAAAATTAACTTAGCTGTGTATTATAATGTGCAAAATTGCTATGTTCGTCATCAAAGAGTCAGGGAACGGAGGCAGGTGCTGACGCAGAGGCCGTGGAAGGGTGCTGCTTACTGGTTTGCTTCCTGTAGCTTGTTCAGCCTGCTTTCTTATGGAACACCAGTCCAGGGAAGGCACCACACACAATTAAGAAAAGCCCTAAAAGGTTCCCTACAAACCAATCTTCTGGTGACATTTTCTCACTTGAGGCTTCCTAGCATGTATTAATCCTAACATACTAGCCCACATGGTGCATGTGTCTGCGTGTACACACGAGTGCAAGTGCCTTAGGAAACCTACCCCACCAGAGTCTAGTTACAGGGTCATGAGCATCCTGACTTAGGAACTGAACTCCAGTCCTCTGCCAAAGCACTATGTGCTCTTAGCCACTAAGCCAAGCTCTCCAGACCCCCTTTAAAGAATTATTTAATTAAAAAAAAAATGCTTTTCTTTTTTTTTTGTTTGTTTTTCAAGACAAAGTTTCTCTGTGTAACCCTGCCTGTCCTGGAACTCACTCTGTAGACCAGGCTGGCCTCAAAATCCACCTGCCTCTGCCTTCTGAGTGCTGGGATTAAAGGTGTGCACCACCCCTGCTCAGCTTAAATAAAATTTTAATATGATTTTTGTTTTTATTTCCAGCACCTTTTAAAAAAAAGGTTTGCTTATTTTTATGTGACTGGTGTTCTGCCTGCATGCATGTCTGGGTGAGAGTGCTGGATTCCCGGAACTGGAGTTACAGGCAGTTATGAGCGGCCACATGGTTGTTGGGAATTGAACCGAGGTTCTCTATAAGAGCAGACATAAGGGCTCTTAACCCCTAAGCCATCTCTCTAGACCCCTCCAAAACATTTTTTTTTTTTTTGGTTTTTCGAGACAGGGTTTCTCCGTAGCCTTTTGGTTCCTGTCCTGAAACTAGCTCTTCTAGACCAGGCTGGCCTCGAACTCACAGAGATCTGCCTGCCTCTGCCTCCTGAGTGCTGGCATTAAAGGTGTGTGCCACCACCGCCCGGCTCTCCAAAACATTTTTAAAGAATTTTAGGGGCTGAAGGAAGGTAAAGAGGCTATTTGCTCTCCAGAGGACCAAGGTTCAATTCCCAGCACCCACATGGCAGTTCACAACCATATGTAACTCCAGTTCCATGGGATCTAAGACCTTCTTCCGGCCTCCTCACGTACCAGGCATGCACATGAGACATAGAGATACCCACGTAGGCAAAATACCATACATACTTTTATTTTGTTTATTTTTTGAGTCAGGGTTTCTTTGTGTAGCCTTGGCTGTCCTGGAACTCACTCTGTAAACCAGGCTGGCCTCAAAAAACTCGGAGAGCAGCCTGTCTCTACCTCCAAAGTGCTAAGATTAAAGGCGTAAAAGTATCAAGTAGTATATTCTAAAGCTAAATTACAATGGATATCAAAGAAAGGTAGACGATAGAACACAGTAAGAAAGAATGTATATGTAGAATATGAAAAAAGACAAGAGGCTTTGTGGTTGTGGAAGCTTTTACACAGACCTCTAATACTGAGTAAATTTCATAAATTTTGACATGTGTCTGTCTAGAAAAATAAATCCACATCATAAGCATTACAACAGGAGCTGGGGAAATGGCTTAGTTGGCAGTGTTTGTTCCACAAGCATAAGGACCTGATTTGAACCCCCAGCACCACATAAAGAGATGGGAACAGTGGAGTGCGCTCATAATCTCAGCAGAGATGCTGCCTTGGGCTACCTATGGGCTCCAGGTTCCAGAGTGAGATCTTGTATCAAAAGAAACAAAGGAAATGGCTCCTTAGGAATGACACCCAAGATTGGTTTAATAACACATGCAATCACAAATACGTGCACCCATACACAACAAATAAATATGTAAAATCTCAATACCTGATAAATATTCCTGGCTACTTCTTTCTGTTTTCTATTAGTACTCTAAAAATCACCACAGCATGACAAAATAAGACCTGTTCACCAACATGGTACCAAAAGCAAAAAAGGAAGCTCTTGCTCCTCTGCCCAAAGCTGCAGCCAAAGCAAAGGCCAAGAAGGCAGTGCTGAAAGGCACCCATAGCCACAAAAGGAAGACCCACACATCACCCACCTTCCGGCAGCCCAAGACCCTTGAAAAAGCTCACCCAGGAGAAACACTTTGACCACTATGCCATCATACAATGCCTCCAACCACTGAGTCAGCCATGAAGAAAACAGAAGACAACACACTTTTGCTTGCTGTGGGTGTCATGGCCAGCAAGCTGCAGATCACACAGGCTGTAAAGCCATGACACTGATGTGGCCAAAGTCAACACCCACAGAAGGCCTGAGAGAAGGTGTACGTTCCGTTGGCTCCTGATTATAATGCTCCAGATGTTGCCAACAAAACTAGGATCAACTAAACTAAGTCCAGCTGGCTAATTCTGACAGTTGAAGACCAGAGTGTTGGCACCCCCTTCCCTATACTAGAAACTACTCTTGGGCCAGGAAGAAGGCTCAGGGGAACTTAAAACTCTTCAACAAGGAAATGGAGACACCAAAATGGTTGAAAGAAAAAAGAATTCGAAAATCTAGTTTTTAAAAAGATCAATGATCCCAATGACTACTCAAATAAATAGCTGAAGACATTATTCAAAACTTGGATAAGCATTGTGACCTTAGAACTCATGCCCTGCCCACCTTCTGTGCTCCTTTACGTCTCTCAACTCCCATTTGAGAAGCTCCTATTTGCAGTAGATGGTGATTACCACAGAAAACCACAGCTGGCCAAGGTGCAGAAAATAAGAGACTACGAAATGCTCACCCCTAAAGGAAACACATACCTCCCCACCAGCATCCTCAGACACGAAAGTGAAAAGAGAGTAGGAAGTGGCAGAGCCAGAAGCTGCACACGCTAGCTTCAGCAGTTCAGAGCACTGGCTGCTCTTCCCAAGGATGAGGGTTCAATTCCCAGCACCACTCACACTATAGCTAACAACTCTCTGTAACTCCAAGATCTGACCTTCACACAGACATACATTCAGGCAAAATACCAATGCACAAAAAATAAAGTTAAAAAAAAAATTTCAATGGGGCTGGAGAGATGGCTCAGAGGTTAAGAGCATTGCCTGCTCTTCCAAAGGACCTGAGTTCAATTCCCAGTAATCACATGGTGGCTCACAACCATCTATAATGGGGTCTGGTGTCCTCTTCTGGCCAGCAGGAATACACACAGACAGAATGTTGTATACATAATAAATAAATAAATATTTAAAAAAAAATTTTTCACTAAAACATCACAAATGAAGTGACCTAGGCAGAAAGTTAACATCAGGGACTAAAGACAAGATTGAGAAATTAGGGGCTGGAGAGATGGCTCAGTGGTTAAGAGCACTGACTGCTCTTCCAGAGGTCCTGAGTTCAATTCCCAGCAACCACATGGTGGCTCACAGTCATCTGTGATGAGACCTGGCGCCCCCTTCTGGCTTGTGGGGCACACATGGAAGGAATGCTGTACACATAATAAATAAAAAAAAAA
>NW_026067972.1:7469356-7477187 GCF_014885135.2 Alexandromys fortis
CTCTCTCTCTCTCTCTCTCTCTCTCTCTCTCTCTCTCTCTCACACACACACACACACACACATTTTTTTAATTTTATTTTTATGTGTTTATCTGTGCACTATGCATGTGCAGTGCCCACAGAAGCCATAAGAGGACCTACCACCATTCCTAGGACTGGAGTTACAGGTGGTTGTGAGCTACCAGGTTGATGCTGGGAATTGAATCCAGGTCCTCTGGAAGAACAGCACATGCTCTTAATCGCTGAGCATCTCTCCAGACCCAGAAATAGACAGGCAGGCAGGCAGGCAGGCAGAGACAGAGTGCTTGCTGGTAAAAAGCCTGTGGCTGAGGCAGTTCTGAGTTCTCATAAGGAAGCTTCTGTGCTGCCTTGTTAAGTGGACATGATGCCTGCCAAGCTGCCTCCCAGGAAACCATGGTTCTGTCCCAAGACTAGTGCCGCAGTGCTCTCTCTACAGCGGACAATGGCTCAGAAGGAGTCAAAGTGCAGAGAGGAAGTGAGAAGTGACAGCTCAGTCACAACAGGACACCAGAGGAGGGCCAGCAAGGCTCTAGATTAGAGACCAGACACGACACGGCAGGTGCTCCCTTGAATTCACATGAGCTATGTATGAATGCCTTCGTAATCCCTGCACAAGACTGTCTGCCAACATCCTGCCATGAAAGGGGAGGTGGTCACGAGGTCCCACCCTTCCTTGAGGTGGAAAAGACAGTTTCTTGAATGGTAAAGCCACCCATAAGATGCCCAGGCTCATGTCAGCAACCACATGAACTCATTTACTACAAAAGGTAATAAAGTAGAAAGAGGACCAGCTGGGAAGAGAAACAGAATTAATGAGAATGGAAGTGGGGCAAAAGGGAGTAATGAAAAGGAATATAAATCAAAATTATATGCATGTATAAAAATATCATAATAAAACCCAGTATAGTTAATAAACACTACTTTTTTTTTTTTTTTTTGAGACAGGGTCTCTTGATCCTAAAACTCAAAGATCTAACACTCCCCCGCTTTTCCTTGGTTTTTAGAGACAAGATTTCTGTGTAGCCCTGGCTGTCCTGGAACTTGCTCTGGCCTCAAACTCAAATACCCACCTGTCTCTACCTCCAAAGTGCTGGGGTTAAAGTAATGTGCCACAGCTGTAAATAAATAAATTTTTCTCTCTCTGTCTTTCTCTCTGTCTCTCTTTCTCTCTCTGTCTCTGTCTCTCTCTCTCTCTTTTTAGTTTTTTAAGACATGGTTTCTCTGTGTAGCCTTGGCTGTCCTGGAACTGACTCTGTAGACCAGACTTGCCTCAAACTCAAGAGAGAGCCACCTGCCTCTGCCTCCTGAGTACTGGGATTAAAGGTGTGTGCTGCCACTGCCCAGTTCCAGATCTACTGTTCTACAGGCAAAACCTTATCCCTTAATTTTTTTTTTAGATGAATTTAACTTACTAAATTAAACTTTTCTGTTGCTTTCTGAGATGGGGGTCTTGTCATGTAGCCTTGGTTAGCCTAGAATTCTATATATACTAGGATGACCTTGAAAGTGAGAGCCACCTGTCTCTGCCTTTAAAGGCCTGTCATCATGGCTGACTAAATCAAGTTTTTATATGAATAACTGGTTTGGGCATGATGGCATACATCTACAATCCCAACCCTTGGAAGGTAGAATTAGGTTCATGGCTAGCCTAGTTTGCATAGTGAGATACAGATCTGTCTGCCAAGGCTATAAAGAATAAAACTGACCAGCCTGGTCTACAAGAGCTAGTTCCAGGGTAGGCGCCAAAAAAGAAAGAAAAAAAAAAGGAAAAAGAAAAAAAAGATAGAAAAAAACCCACGAAGCTTAGTCATCTGCCACAGTCTGCAGTCACTACCAGCTGGCTTTCTGAATTAATGCCTTATATATTCTGAACCTTTAATATAAATGGAATCATACAATATAAACCGTTTTCTGACTTAGTCAAATGTTTCAGAGTTCCCTCTGCCCTCCATGGATGCAGTGAGCGTGTGCTGGGCTTCCGCTGGTGGACACTGGAGTTGTGTGTCCACAGTGCTGCTCTCCACACTGTGAGCTTCTTCTCCCTTGTTAGACATGAGGCCTTTTTCCTAACAGCACACGCTCCACTCTGTGCATTAGTCAAGTCTCACTACGTGTCTGATGTGAACTGAGCTCATTCGTTGTCAGGGTCTCTTTCTATTCTCCGAGCCATGGCTGCCTAGTCTGGCCTCAAACTCCTGGGCTTCGGCAATCCTCCTGCTCAGCCTCCTAACACACACTTGTGGCTAACTTTGCCTACTTTTCAATTAGGTTAATCCTTTTAAAATCCTGTGGGTTTTTTTTTTTTTAATTCTTTAAAGAACTTTACAGACCAAACTGGCTTCAAATGCAGGAATCCTCCTGCCTCTGACTCTTGAGTATAGTTCTGAGCAAGTTTAACAATTTTTTATGAGGTAGAAATACAGTATCTTTTTTTCTTTATTTCCTGAGACAGGGTCCTGGCTGTCCTGAAACTCACTTTGTAGACAAAATTGGCCTCAAACTCACTGAGATCCACCTGCCTCTGTCTCCCAAGTGCTGGGATTAAAGGTGTGCGCCACCACTGCCTGGCCAATATCATTTTTTTGTTTGTGGAAATCCAACTATTAGTGAGACCATTACTTCCCACGTGTGCTAATTTTTATGTCAACTTCACAGACTAGGATCATTTGGGAAGTGGGAACCTTAATTGAGAAAATGCCTCTACTGAAGTATCTGTGGACAAATACTTGGGACATTTCTTAACCACTGATTGATGAGGATGTGCAGTGGTCCTGAGCTGTATAAGAGAGCAGGCTGAGCAAGTCATGAGGAGTAAGCCAGAAGGCAGACAGACTTTCTCTACAGAATCTGCCATCAGTTCCTGCCTCTGCTTCCCTCGACAGTGATCTACAATATGAAAGCCAAATAAACCTTTTCCTCCTGAGGTTGGAGGAAATTTCATCACCACAAGAGAAATCATAGCAAAGATGATGCTCAATGAGATTGGTGTCATTTTTTGTCAAAATCTATTAATTATAAATGGGCATCACAGTTCCTGCCTAAAGTCCTAATACTTAGGAAGCTGAAGAAGGAAGATGACGTGTTAGAGGCTAATCTGGACTACATGGCAAGATCTTATCTCAAAATAAATATACTGGTGCTTATAGATGTTCTGGATTATTCTGAGGTTCTCAATTCTTCACCATGGTAGCACTAAACTCTCTTGGTGACAATAATTTCATACTATGTTTTAAATTCTTTTCAATTTTTGGAATTCTAGGTCTCTTATTATTTCTTTATAAATTTTATAACCATCTTGCTGATGTTTGGGGGGAGATTTTGATAGCAGAGTCAAGAGAGAAGCCATGGATCCTCTGCCTGAGACGGACGCCAGTTAGAATCTCCGGTAAGCCACTGCTGCGTGGCGATACACAGATTAATGGAGATGGGTTAAACTAATATGTAAGAGTTAGCCAATAAGAAGTTAGAGCTAACGGCCAAGCAGTATTTTAATAAATACAATTTCTGTGTGATTATTTCGGGGCTAAGCTAGCTGGGCGGCCAGGACAAACAAGCAGGCCTCTCCATACAACAGAACCTCACCTTGGAGTTATTCCAAAAGAGGCTCTCAAATGCTCAGCAGTAACTCCTGAAAGGAGACCAGGCCAAATGTACTAGGATAAATCCCCCTGAAAAAGCTGAGTCTCTGCCCATAGCAACAGGTGACCCTTGCTGTAAAGTTAGAGGATAGGTACTTTACTAAATTTGTAAAACATGAATGTTAACGTGTGTGCATTATAATCTTAGCAACCAGCTGCAAAGGCTTAAATTTTCCATCTTTAACTGGAATAATCATTATATATTATAAAAGTACTCTTGATTTTAAATAATTAAACCAGAGAATACAAAATACAAAACATAAACATTTCTCTGTGGGTACCGTGAAACACAACTTACTGATACACACAGTCTATTTCAGGGTGGGCAGGGTGTGCTGTTGTGACTAAACTGAGATCTTGGGTATGCTAAGCAAATGCTTTACCAAGTTACACTCTCCAGCTCAAGCTATTATTTTTGTGTGGTGTGATAATCAAACACAGGACCTTGATTGGTAAATCCCTAGTCTCTTTTTAAAGAACTAATCTGAAAAAAATCCAGAGAAAGTTATAACAGATGCCTCTTACCTCATAAATGTTGGGGTGCCACATTTTGGTCAAGAATCTGAAGGTAGGTGGTGAATATGGGTAGTCAATAGGAAATTTAATATGTGCCTGCAAAAGAAAAAAAATAATGCTAATAAATAAGACAAGTTGTTCATTTGTCTAATAGTTCCCACTACTATATCCCAAAGAAAGAGAGCTCCTTTCTACAGATCAGGTTCCCGAGAAGTCACAGCACCAGGGTTATCAGAATGTTCTTTCAGTAGATCATCAAATATTTGTGTCTTGGCTAAATGACCCAAATATTATCATTTTTATGAATAAAAATTCAGCTCACAGGAAAGAAAGGTAAGAGATGTTCCAAACACTGAGGCTGCTGTCCCTGCATCCAGAGGTGCGCCCTATCACTAAGTTAGTCCCCATTCTCCACTACCACTATTTTTTTAAAGATTTATTAATTTATTAATTATGTACTATAAGTAGTATTCTATCTGCACATATACCTGCAGGCCAGAAGAAGGCATCAGATCTCATTATAGATGGTTGTGAGCTATCATGTGGCTGGGAATTGAACTCAGGACCTCTGGAAGAACAGCCAGTGCTCTTAACCTCTGAGCCATCTCTCCAGCCCGCTACCACTATTTTTGTGCCAAACAAACCAATATGGTTTTCTAATAAATAAGAGAATAAATAATTTTCCTTTTTATTGATATCATATAAACAGTATCTCCTCACTCACCAACGTCTGACCTTCCCCCCCTCTCCTTTTCTTGGCTTTTCAAGACAGGGTTTCTCTTGTAATAGTCCTGGCTATGCTGGAACTCACTTTGTAGACCAGGCTGGCCTCAAATTCACTGAGATCCACCTGCCTCTGCCTCCCAAGTACTGGCATTAAAGGTGTGCGCTGTACCACCACCTCCTGGCTAACGTGCACATTTTGATGACATTTCCTTTCAGTGGTGTTATACACACACACACACACACACACACACACACACACACACACACAAATGTTCTTTTCCTACTCCCTCCCAAAAAAAGCACTTGCTGTCAAGTCTCACGACTTGAGCTCAATTCCCAGGCTTCATAGTGCCATCTCTCATGCATTTCCTCAACACCAAATGAAGTTTTCAAAACTTACTTAAAATTATTTATTTATTTCATTTTATTTGTATTGAATGTTTGTGTGCATGTATGTATATGTACCATATGTGTGCTTGGTAACTTCAGGGGTCAGAAGAGGGTGTGTGATCCCCTGAAGCTGGGGTTATGTGATTTACCCATCAAACTCTCACTAAACCTAACAACCTAAGTTGTAGAATTAGGTTCTACATGGTAGAATTAAGTAGTCCCATTAAGTTATCCTCTGATATTCACACATGCATTGTGGCATGCATGCAAACACATACATAAGTAACTGTAAAAAAAATTTAACATACAATATGTAAAATAATGATTAAAAATAATTATGTAATTCTGGAAGACATAAAAATACAGAGAGAAGGGGAGAGGAGCAGGTAATCATTTGAAATAAAATCCTGGCTAAATTTACTAAAGATTTTTAATTTTTTTAAAAATTAAAATTATTTTAATATTTATTATTAGGGGAGGAAACATGGCTCAGAGGTTAAGAGAATCCTTGGAAGAAGATCTGGGCTAAATTCCCAGCACCTACATGTCCATTACTCCAGTTTCAAGGGATCTATCTGAATGTGTCTGCCTTCTGTGGGCACCAGAACCATGTGTGATGCACAGATATACATTTGAGAAAAACACTCATATACATAAAATTTTAAAACATTTTAAGGGATTTTTAGTTAAAGAGGGAGGGATGTGTATATGAGTGCCTGTGTGCGCACGCACACACGTGTGTCTGTATGTGGATGTGTGCATGTGAAGTCAGAGAGGGCATCAGGTCCCCTGAAACTGACATTACAGGTGGTTGTGAATGTCCAACTTGTGTGCTCAAAACTGCGAAGTGTTTTTGTTGCATCTTGGGCTCCATGTGGGGAGAGCATAGTTGAGCTGTGCCGCCAGGCCAGAATGAGCTGTGTGCATCTGTCATCAAACAAGGAAGACTGGCAGGCCATGCTCGAGTTGTCAACATGCCAGGGCCTACAGTCATCATTGGAGCATAAATTCTAACTGGTCTTAATAATGAAAACTCAGAGTCAGCTATCAGGCTGTGAAAGCTGAAGGATCAGAGAAGCAGAGCGGCCAGCGACTAGTTTTTTACCTCTACCAATGCTCAGACCAAAGGGGTGGTGTAAGGAGGTCCTTCTGTGTATGTGTTGCTTTTACTGGTTAATGAATAATAAAGGTGCTTTCAGACAATGGTTTAACACAGTGTAGCCAGGCCAAAAAGACAGAGAAAAAGGCGAAGTCAGAGAGAAGCCATGGAGCTGCCAGAGGAAAAAGATGTGAGCCGCCAGTCAAAACCTTCCTGGTAGGCCAAGAACCTCGTGGTGAAATATAAAATAGTAAAAATGGGTTAATTCTAGATGCAAGAGCTAGCCAAAAAGAAGCAAGAGCTAATAGGCCAAGCAGTGATTTAATACAAAACCAAAAATACAAAAAAACTTGGCAAGAGCATCAGGTGCTCTTAACTGCTGAGCCATCTCTCTAGCTCCTACCACAGGTTTTCAATTAACTACTTTAAACAGGACTATAGGAAGCTATGGCTAAAGGATTAATGGAGTCAACAAAACAGACACAGTTTTTGAGTACTGGCCAGCCTGGAACATACAGTTGTGCCTTGTCTTGTACACATAAGATTAAAAGAAAAAAAAGAAAGAGTTTAAAATCCCAAAGGAAAGGAAATCACTAACCGTAGCAAACCATTTCCATCAAGGTAAGGGGAGATGGAGGTAGGAATGTGGTTTGAAAGAAAATGGTTCCTAAAGGGAATGGCACTATTAGGAGGTGTGGCCTTGCTGGAGGAGGTGTGTTATTATGAAGGTGGGCTTTGAGGTCTATTTTGCTCACGCTTCCCTCAGTGTCCCTCAGTGTGACACTGAGTCCACATCCTGTTGCCTATTGATCAAGATATAGCCAGAACCATGTCTGCCTGCATGTGCATGCTGCCATGCTCCCCGCCATGATGATAATGGACTGAACCTCTGAACTGTAAACCATCATCCTCAATTAAATATTTTCTTTTAAGAGTTTGGTGTAGGAGGTCCTTCTGTATTTGTGTTGCTTTCATTGGTTGAATAAAGAAACTACCTTGGCCTTTTGATAGGGCAGAACTTAGATAGGCGGAGTAGACAGAACTGGATGCTGGGAAGAAGGGCAGTGTGGCAGATGCCATGATTCTCCTGCCTGAGATGGACGCTGGTTAGACTCATGCCGGTAAGCCACGGTCAAGTGACGATACACATTAATGGAGATGGATTAAACTAATATGTGAGAGTTAGCCAATAAGAGGCTAGAGATAATGGGCCTCTTATATACACAAGCATTCAATTAAAACGCCTTTAATCCCAGCACTCGGGAGGCAGAGGCAGGCGGATCTCTGTGAGTTCGAGACCAGCCTGGTCTACAAGAGCTAGTTCCAGGACAGGTTCCAAACCACAGAGAAACCCTGTCTTGAAAAACCAAAAAATAAAAAATTAATAAAAATAAAATGCTTGTGTATATATATACACAAGCATTCAATTAAAAAAAAAAAAA
>NW_026067972.1:7479195-7482289 GCF_014885135.2 Alexandromys fortis
AAAACCAAAACAAAAAAAACCAAAAAACAAAAAAAAAAAAAAAAAAAGTACAAGACTCAAAAGAATAAACTATCAAAACAATTAGTAAAATCACTAAAAACTATTGTTTTAGCAATAATTATTTTAATGAAAAGTGATTAAGGTAAGACTTGGCATATTCCTGATGGTATGGCTGTGGTCAGGATTAAAGAGGATATCTGACATGACCTCTGACCAGAAACACACCCCCACACACAAGAATTAGTGCACACATAGATGCCCTTGCACTCCCGAATGTGCATGTACGTGCACACACATTCGCAATGGTGGTGCACTTAATCCCAACACAGATATTAAAGCAGGAGGATCTGAAACCCACCCTCCACTGCAGAGTGGGAATTCCAAAGCCTAGAAATAGATCTACAGGGATGACTATGATTCTATGATAAAGACTGTAATAAATTCATGGGGAAATTGTTCGTTTGTTTTTGTAGACATTCTCTCTCTCTCTCTCTCTCTCTCTCTCTCTCTCTCTCTTTGTTTTTCAAGATAGGGTTTCTCAGGGCTGGAGAGGTGGCTCAGAGGTTAAGAGCACTGACTGCTCTTCCAGAGGTCCTGAGTTCAATTCCCAGCAACCATATGGTGGCTCATAACCATCTGCAATAAAATCTGGTGCCCTCACTGGCCTATAGGATATATGTAGGCAGAATACTATATACATAATAAATAAATCTTAAAAAAAAAAAAGATAGGGTTTCTCTGTAGCTCTTGTAAACCAGGCTGGCCTCGAACTCACAAAGATCACCTGCCTCTGCCTCCTGAGTGCTGGGTTTAAAGCGTGTGCCACCACTGCCCAGCTAGTCTCTCTATGTAGTCCTGGGGTCTCACTATGTAGACCAAGCTGACACTGAACTCACAGAAATCCTCCTGCCTCTGCATCTGCTAGGATTAAAAGTATGCACAGCCATGCTTGCTGGTAAATTTTTAAAATGATGAAATCTTATCACAAAAGACTGAGGCAGAAAAAATCTAAACTACATATCAAACCTCTTCTCTAAAATAAAGATCTAAATAAGTGCACAGATAAATAAAACACACAGATTAAACAACTATCATTAAAATGTCCATTTTCAAATGCAAAAATCACACACGCTCACACTTGTGTCTACACATATGCACTGGTACTTCAGCATGCACAGGTGTGCATACTTAATCCCAACATATGTAAGAAAAAAAATCAAAGCAAAACAGGCTGAAGACATGGCTGAGCAGTTAAGAGCCCTAATTTATCTTCCAGAGGACCCAGGTTCTATTCCTAGCACCACAAAGTGATTAGGAACCATCAGTAACTCCAGTCCCAGAGAATTCAATACCCTCTTCTGGCAAACACTAACACTAAATGCATGTGGTACACATATATAATACTGCACACATACAAAATTATGTATACATAGCACTAAACGCCTATGTAAAGAAGCTGGAAAAATCCCACACTAGTGAATTAACAGAACATTTGAAAACTTGAGAACAAAAAGAAGCAAACTCACCTAAGAGAACTAGATGGCAGGAAATAATCAAATTGAGAGGTGAAATCAACAAAATAGAAACAAAGAAAACAATACAAAGAATCAATGAGACAGAGTTAGTTCTTCGAGAAAATCAACAAAACACAGACAAACCTTTATCCAAACTAACCAAAAAGCATAGAGAGAATATCCAAATTAATAAAATCAGAAATGAAAATTGGACATAACAACAGTCACGAAGGAAATACAGAGGATCATCAGGTCTTATTTTGAAACCTTGTACTCCACAAAATTGGAAAACTTAAAAGGAAATGGACAACTCTCTGGATAAATATCACTTACCAAAATTAAATGAAGACCAGATGAGCAAATTAAACTGACCTATAACTGCTGAAAAGATATAAACAGTCATCAAAAGTCTCCCAACCAAAAAAAGCCCAGGACCAGATGGTTTCAGCTCAGAATTCTACAAGACTTTCAAAGAAGAACTAATACCAATACTCCTCAAATTATTCCATATTCCACACAATAGAAACAGAGGGAACATTGCCAAACTCTTTTTAAGGCTACAATTATGTGGTACACTGATACCAAACCACAGAAAAACATTGCTAAGAAATTACAGACCAATCTCACTCATGAACAATGATGCAAAAATACTAAATAAAATACTGGCAAATCGAATCCAAGAACACATCAGAACCATCATCCACCATGACCAAGTCGGCTTCCTCCCACAGATGCAGGGATGGTTCAACATAGGAAAATCTGTCAACATAATCCACCATATAAACAAACTGAAAAATAAAAACCATATGATCATCTCATTAGATGCTGAAAAAGCTTTTGACAAAAATACAACATCCCTTCATGATAAAGGTCTTGGAGAGAGCAGGGATATAAGGAATATACCTAAACATAATCAAGGAAATATACAGCAAGCCAACATCAAACTAAATGGGGAGAAACTCCCAGCGATTCCACTGAAATAAGGAACAAGACAAGGTTGTCCACTCTCTCCATATCTATTCAATATAGTTCTTGAGAGGTCCTAGCTAGACCAATAAGACACCAAAAGGAGATCAAGGGGATACAAATTGGAAAATAAGAAGTCAAACTCCCACCGATTGCTGATGATATGATAGCTTATATAAGTGATCCCAAAAATTCTACCAAGGAATTTCTACAACTCATAAACACTTTCAACAATGTAGCAGGATACAAGATTAACTCAAAAAAATCAGTAGCCCTCCTGTACAAAGATGATAAAAGGGATTAGAAAGACATCAGAGAATCAAAACCCTTCACAATAGCCATAAATAGCATAAAATATCTCGGAGTAACTCTAACCAAACAAGTAAGACTTGTACGACAAGAACTTTGAAGAAAGAAATTGAAGAAGACACCAGAAAGTGAAAAGATCTCCCATGCTATTGGGCAGGCAAAATTAACATAGTAAAAATGGCAATCTTACCAAAAACAATCTACAGACTCAACGCAATGCCCAGCAAAATCCTTCAAAGACCTCAAAAGAACAATACTCAACTTCATTTGGAAAAGCAAAAAAAAAAAAAAAAAAAAAAAAAAAA
>NW_026067972.1:7485201-7497512 GCF_014885135.2 Alexandromys fortis
TTGCCTGCTCTTCCAGAGGTCTTGAGTTCAATTCCCAGCAACCGCATGGTGGCTCACAACCATCTGTCATGAGGTCTGGTGCTCTCTTCAGGCCTGCACACAGACAGAATATTGTATACATAATAAATAAATAAATATTAAAAAAAATAAGTTACTTGCCAGGCAGTGGTAACAAACCCCTTTAGTTCCACCACTCAGGAATCAGAGACAGGCAGATCTCTGTGAGTTCAAGACTAGCCTGTTCTAGAGTGAGTGCCAAGACACCCAGGGCTGTTATACAGAGAAACCCTGACTCAAAAAGAAAAAGGAAAAAGAAAAAATAAGTAATTTACATAGTCACAAAGATTATGTGCTCAATGTCTGGGCAAGATTTAGATAACCAAATGGTTATTTTATTTGAATTCAAAAACCATTCAAAAAAAAAAAAGCAGTCTCAAAGATCCTGGTGTCACACAAAGATCTAAACTTTTACCTTTAGCTATTTAAAGAAAACAAAATCGCAGTTCCGATAAGATTTCCAAGAAAGGATGTAAGAAAGGAAGAAACTATTACCAAAGAGCCCATCATAATCTAAAAATGAGTCTGTTTTAATAAGACCTATTCTATCCAAACAGAGTACTGTCATTGGATATGGTGACATACACCTATAATCCCAGTACTTGGGGGAGGAGGCACAACACAGTAAGATTGTCTGGGGCCAGCCTAATTTACACAGAAAATTCCAGAACAGCCTGGGCTACAGTGAAACCCTAGATCAAAATAACAAACACACACAAAGCCAGGATATTCTTAAGGATCTGAAACTAAGAGGCAGAACAATTTTTTTTCCCCCAAGACAGGGTTTCTCTGTAGCTTTGGAGCCTGTCCTGGAACTAGCTCTTGTAGACCAGGCTAGCCTAGAACTCACAGCGATCTCTGTCTCTGCCTGTCTCTGCCTCCGAGTGCTAGGATTAAAGGTGTGCGCCACCACCGCCTGGCAGAGCCTTAAACTTTTAAATATAAATTGTCCACCAATGTCTGCGTGTGTCAGCTCTGGGAAAGCACCTGTTACTTGCCTGCCTTCAGGGTCCTGAGAGGATACATCCTCAGCGGCAGCCCCCTGTGCACATCCGCTACGTTTCCTTATAAAAGGCAGGCCTTACCCACCTCGTCTCTTTTTCTTCCACCACTCTGCCCCCCCCCCAATAAACTTCCCATGTGAGCCCTGTTGTATGGCACCTCTCTCTCACTCACCATTTTTTAATTTTTTTTAAATTATACCTTCAGCAGGCCTCCTGGCGCTTCCTCCTGCCCACTGGCAGTCTGAGGCACGTCAACCCTGACACCTGGTCTACCTGTGACAGTCTCACTTTTCCAACTATCAAACCACTGGGTCAACCATACTACACCGGCAGAATCATTAAGTTTCCCTTCTTCCTGGATCCATGGGAGTGACGGTGAGGGTGCTGAGTATCTTGCACCCCTCTGGTGTCGTTGGAAATGGAGGAACCCCCAACCACAGCCTGTAAGGCTACAGTTAACCATCTTCACCGACTGACCTCTAGCCAATTTCCATGAGTGAGGTCTCCCCTCTCGAGTGTAGTTTCTCGCCTTTTGGCCCCACCATAAGTCCTGATACCAGGCAACCAAGGCTCTCTCAGGCTCGAAGCCCTTGGTCCCCATTCTTTGCATGAGGACATACAGGACAGCCTGTGCCTACTTATCCAATCCTCTCTGAATTCCTGGGACTCTAGAAACTGCAGATTCTTGGATCTGATTTCTCTACCTCACTTGTGGAAACTGTGTCCACCTTTACAGGAAGATCTGATCTGATCCAACACCTCTTAGATATCAATCCAAATGGCCACTTGTTCCAAAGGTCCTGCAAAATACCGGGGTATTTTGGAACATTCTGCATTCCAATAGATGGAAGGACGTATCCAATTTTCTTTTTCTTCTTCTTGTGTGTGTGTGTGTGTGTGTGTGGTCTTTCGAGACAGGGTTTCTCTGTAGCTTTGGAGCCTGTCCTGGAACTAGCTCTTGTAGACCAGTGTGGCCTCGAACTCACAGAGATCCGCCTGTCTCTGCCTCCCGAGTGCTGGGATTAAAGGTGTGCGCCACCACTGCCCAGTTGGTATCCTATTTTCATGCTTTTCTCATCTTTGCTCCAAGCTCGCTCTGTTCTTTTCTCTTGCCTCTTAATCCTTCCTCTGTCTCTAATTTCCTCTTCTGACTCTCTGAGGTCCCCCACTCCGAAGCAGCCTTTCCCTTTCACCCTTTCATGCTTCTGTTCTCCTCCTCTCCAATAAACCTCTTACACTGTTTCGTGCAGCATGTTTGCTTAGCGGCAGAGCTCAACGAAAGGAAACCACTTCAGGCTGGGACCCTATCCACCTGCTCGTTCACTGACGGCTTTGCCTTCCATTCAATACCAACAGTTGGGTCTCCGGAGGGTTTCCACCTCTGACCATTCCCCTAGATGTAAGGCTTCCTTTCTCTAGCAGTCCCCTCCTTGCCTTCTGGTACCAGGCGAACATGTCTCTCTCGGGCTCAGAGCCCTTGGCCCTGTTCTTGCATGATGACATACTGAACAGATTGTGCCCACTCAATCTGATCCTCCCTGGATCCCTGGGATGCCCGCGTATTCCGGCCTTTGGATCTTCTTTCTCTACCTCACTCGTTGTGCCCAATCCTCCTCTGCCTCATCCTTGGGAACTGTGTCATACATCTCGCTCCCACTGGGATGTCCTTTGGAGACCCACTGACTATGCGTTTTAAAACTTTTTTTTATATTTATTTATTTATTTATTATGTATACGATATTCTGTCTGTGTGTATGCCTGAAGGCCAGAAGAGGGCGCCGGACCTCTTTACAGATGGTTGTGAGCCACCATGTGGTTGCTGGGAATTGAACTCAGGACCTTTGGAAGAGCAGGCAATTCTCCAGCCCTGACTATGCGTTTTAAATCAAATCTTGCCTCAGTATTCCTTGGACCAGAGAGAATTCTCCATTTTCTTTTTCACTGCTCCAAACCTGCTTGTGTTTGTTTGTTCTCCCTCTCTAAATGTCCAGTCTACGTTAGCTGCAAAGTGGGAGTCAGAGATGGAGACAGTCCTTGGGAAAGGAGCTAACTGCCCCTTATAAAACATCCTTGTTAAAATGTCACAGGAACTTCACCTCGACTGGAACCCTGCTTCAGAGGACACTGAGAGCAACTGCCTTGTCTCCAATTCAGGAGAATGAGGCTTCACCTGACAGCTGCGCCAACTCTACTGGATTAGGAACCCCATATGGAAGTGGATGCCTTTACTTCCTGACCCTGATCTCCTCGTTCTCCTATCTTTAACAACCACTCCCTGCTTCATCTATTTCTTCTCTATTTATCTCCAAGGATACATTCAAAAATCTCCGATCGAACAACTGATCAGCTGTTGTTACAGGACTGGCAATCGTTTAGTCACAGAACTGGAGGCACAAGACTACTTTCAAGTGGTAAAAACCAACAGCACCCCAGAAGTACCCATGTACCCCACAGACTCAGAAGAGACTCACAGAAAATAGATGTAATTATTAATGTAACTCTTTACTATTGCTTTATTTAAAAGGTACTAACTCTACAATGACAGCCCTCAGTAATCAACCACCTGTGTTTCCTGGTAAACTGGATAGAAAGAGGTGTCCTGGTGATGGGAAAGGATCAGGTGCTTTACGGTTTGTTTACATAAAGATAAGAAGGAAAAGTGACTTCAGGCATTTAAAAGATTGAAACGTTCCAGATTTCTCTCTCACTGTGCTACTGTTATCGTCTTAACATCAAACGACAGAATCCTGATAAGCTATTAACTGGCAGAGTACTACACTCTGTGAGCATACCACCTTTCCTGTCATGTGGTTTTAGTGCAGATTACAAACAGTGGGAATGATAATGTGTCTAAAGCTCAAAGAATTCTTGTGAGCTCCAGGGAGTCGACTTGGATCCACCTTGAACAGCATCTTGCCAGGTCCAAGAGGCACCAGAGGGTCCCACAGAGTCTGGAGATCAAAGTGTAATAGCCAGCTATTCCCAACTCTCTCAGGCTCCCTCAAAGATTGTGACGCCCCCAGGTCAACAGGAAGCAGTCTCAAGAACACTGAGTCCTCATCCCCACTTCACCTGCTACCCCTTTCTAATAAGCAAAGGGAGAAAAACGTTAGCTTTCAGGCGTCTGTACTGGCCTGCCCTCAGGGTCCTGACAGGATACATCCTCAGCTGCAGCCACTAAGAGCACCCCTGTGCACAGGCTCTACATTTCCTTATAGGCAGGTTTTGCCCACCTCCAGTCTCTCTCTTCCTCCACTCTTGTCCTCAAGAACCAGTCTCTGCCCCCCCCCTTCCAGTAAACCTCCAATGTGAGCTCTGTCATGTGGCATGACTCTCTCCTGCTGTTTTTAAATTATAATACCATCTGCATTCTGTTAAGACAGGGTCTCACTACATAGCCTTGGCTGGCCTGGAACTCACTATGTGGACCAGGTGAGATAAACCCACTTGCCTCTGCCTAGGCTGTCAGTGCACCACATGCTTGACTAATGCCTACAGAGAGAGGTAGAAGAAGGCATCGGATGGCCTAGAACTAGAGCTGTTGTTGTCACCATGTGGGTCCTCTAAAAGTGTGACAAATGCTCTTAAACCACTGTGCCAACTCTCCAGACCCTCAACCCCCAGTCCATCAATGGACTGCTTGGTAGAAAAAGGTACCTGGCTCAGTCTCTGCAAGATTGAATCACTAATTCTGTAACTGTTCTCAGACTGGAGAGATGGCTCAGAGGTTAAGAGCACTGGCTGCTCTTCCAGAGGTCCTGAGTTCAATTCCCAGCAACCACATGGTGGCTCACAGCCATCTGTAATGAGATCTTTGACCGTAACTGTTCTCTGACCCATACTTGTATATCATAGCCCATGCACACCCACACACATATACACATTTTAAAAAAATGAAAAACGTAACCAATTTTTTAAAAGCTTCTATATTTTTTGAAACAGGGTCTCTCTATCTTTTGCAGGGTATTTGTTCACACTGACACTCCCAAGACTGCCAATAAAGTTGACCTAGAATCAGAGGGCAGAGTCAATGATTCGCTGACCGGAATTAGCTACAGAGGTTTTAGAGGACTGAGAAAGGAGCACAGGAAGTAGCAGGGAGGAGCTTAAAGAGATGCACTAGGCCTTTTGATCTGGGAAGCATGGAAAGGCAGAGTCAGCTGATGGGTCCTCCATCACCTTGTTTCAAGGTAAACTTTATTGACAATCTGGAGTGTCAGTGCAAGCAAATATTCCACAAAACAACATAGCCCAGGCTGACCAGGAACTCAAGAGATTCACCTACCTCTACCTCAGAATGCTGCAATGGAAGGCTGGTTTATGCCACCATGTTCGGTAGCATCTGTGTTTTTTGTTTTTTTAAGACAGGGTTTCTATAACAGTCCTGGAACTCACTTTGTAGACCAGGCTGGCCTCAAACTCACAAAGATCTACCTACCTCTGCCTCCCAAGTAGCATCTGTATTCTTAAAGTTAACTGACAGACACTTAGTGGACACACCTGTAATCCCAGCAATCAGGAAAGCAACCAGAAAGTAATGAGCTTTGTACAAAGCACGGGTGGGGGTGGGGGGGCACACAAACATTTTCATACACTAAAAAAGGCAGATTTGATCTGGCAAAGTACTAGAATGGAACAGAAATGTTTAGGGTGCTTCTAATTAGAAACTGAATATCCAAACCTAGCATGGTTAACATATCTGCAATCCCAGCTACTGGGGAGGCTGAGACAAAAGAATTGAAAATTCAAGGCTTTGACGCTATTGAGATGGTTCAGGGATTAAGAATGTGTACTATAGCTGGGTGGTGGCAGTGTGCGCCTTTGCACTTGGGAGACAGAGGTAGGCAGATCTCTGAGTTCAAGGATAGCCAGGATTTAATAGAATAGGCCTGTCTTGAGACATAAATAAATAAATATTAAAGGTGTACTTTTCGTGAATGAAGAATAAAAATTGAAAGTACACTTGTAGAAAATTCAAGTTTGTTTCCCAGCACTGTCAGGCAGATTACAACTACCCGTCCCTGTCTTCCAAGTTGGTGTAATTTGTAATTTGTCTATAGTGAGCATCTGGTACATGTGAAACCCTGGGGTAGAATTCCAGTACAACACACACATACACACACACACCATTCATATGCTAATTTGAATAAACAGAAAATAATTTGGGTAGTATTGGAGATTGACCCTGGGGTCTTACACATGCTGGGCAAGTGCTCTACTACTAAGCTATATTCTCAGATCCCATTTTTAAAAAGATTTTAATATATTTCTTCTACTTAATATGCATAAACATTATTCCTGAATGCTTGTGTATGCAAGCCTGATGCCTGGTGCCTGTGAACACCAAAAGAGAGGGACTGGAGTGATGGCTCATGGTTAAGAGCACTGACTGCTCTTCCGTGTGGGTTCAAGTCCTAGCACCCACATGGCGGCTCACAACTGTCTGTAACTCCAAGATCTAACATCCTCACATGGACAGACATGTAGCAAAACACCAATGCAAATAAAATAAAAATAAATTATATTAGCAAAAATATATACTAATAATATAATATAATAAATTATATTCAGATCTTCTGAAGTGCTGCTTTGTTCATACCCTCTGGAACTGGAGTCACACATCGTTGTGAGCCTCCACATGGTGTTAGGAACTGAACACCTCTGCAAGAACCAAGTACTTTTAACCCTGAGCCATCTCCCCAGGTCCCCGGCCTCCCAATTTTTAAATACAAAGTAAAAATCGCTGGCTGAATAGTTAACACTTCTACCTATCTTCACTCCAAATTCTCACAAAGTCAAGGCCTGGAAACAAAATCTATCTTCGAAAGCAAGAGGTAGAGAAAAGGCCGTTTTTGTCCTCAGTCTTTTCCTGGCCCGATCCTCCAGGATTGTGACAAAGAACCTGGCATCAACAAACCTCACATAAAATCGCTGCCAATGCCTAGAAGTCTTAGCCAGCTTGATTTATTCCCATTAACATTTTTATGCTGAGATAGACCACTGCCACTAGGTGGCGGCAAAGAACCTCCAAGACCAAATCAGATTTAGATCACGAGGATTTCCTGAAATTCCAAGACAGAAATAACATCTAACATTGTGTGACTTATCTAACACCACTTAACACAGTAAGGTGGAACTTACATATCACCAACTATATAACCACCATTCTAGAATATGACATTCTGGACTTAAGTTATATATTAATACCTTTATACTATTACAATCAAAATAAAAATTAAACATGATCATTTATGCCAGTGTTATATGCATGCAATAAAAGTGAATGGGTACATTCTGAGAATCATAGCAATCAGAAGCTGAGGTGGGAACACTGAGTTCAAAGCTATCCTGCACTTCAGGAGAGACCTTATTGGGGGCAGGCAGAGAGGGGTCTAGAGATGAAGCAAAGATAACTAAGCACTTGCTGCAAAACACTGGGCACTATCTCTAACCCTATAAAACAAAATTGCACACTATCATTACACTCATTTAATAGAATAATAAATCTATAATCCAGCTAATAACTTAAAAGGCTGACACAAGAGTGTGAGTTAAAGGCCAGCCTGGGCAACACAATGAAATTCTATCTCTAAAAACTTGGCTTACCTGCTTGAAAAACAGGCAGTGGAGGCTAGAGGATCCATGGTTAGGAATGCTGCTTATTATTCTTCCAAAGGACCTAGGTGTGGGTCCTAGGACTCACATGTAGTAGAACTGCCTTTATCTCTAGTTCCAGGGAACAAAACACCCTTTTCGGCTGGCACTGCAGGCACCAGGCACAAACATGATACATACATACAACAAACACTCTATATAAAATAGTTCTTAAAAAAAAAAAAAAAGGAAGTAAGAGCCAGGCATAGTGACGAACTTTAATCCCAGCACTCAGGAGGCAGAGACAGGCAGATCTCTTGCAAGTTCGAGGTCAGCCTGGACTACAAAGAGAGTTCCAGGAGAGCCAGAGGTACATAAAGAAGCCCTGTCTCAAAAAACAACAAAAAAAATTTTATTCCTTTCCAGCTTTCCTCTTTGCTCTCATTTCCTCCTCTCCTCCTTCCCTCTCTTCCACTTGCCCATCCTCCTCTTCCTTCTGAGACTGGGTTTCATTTAGCCCAGTCTAACTTGAAACTCTTACTCTTTCTACCTCCACCTAACAAATGCTGGGATTCTAACTATGAACCATCACACACCTTATTCAACTTCGCATTTTCTTAGTTTTTAATTTTTGAGACAGGTTTCATTTTATGGCTCATTAAGTGGAACTTGCTCTGTACCCCGGTCTGGCCTTGAACTTGAGATCCGCCTGCCTTGGCCTCCTGAGTGCTGGCACTGAAGATCTGTGCCACCACTGCACTGCGGAAATAAAATTTTATGCAATATGAATTACACAGAAAATTAACTGTAGTGGAGAAACCTGGAAGACACGTACAGCGACTAAAGAAGATATTCTCATTGGTGAGACGGTGAAATGATGTACCACCTTAAGAGCAGGAATGGGAAGGAATTCAGACAGGGAGCCAGAAGCATCCTTCTGTTACTGTAACTTTAAGATGACTGGGCAAACTTAATGGGATCTGTATATAAATGGTACTTATGTCTCAACTTTAATTTCTCTTTTGGGGAGGATGAGGAACCGAGGTCCTGCCCTGTATCCCAGGCTAACCCCAAACTCACAACAACCCATTTGCCTCGGCTTCCCAAGAAGTAAGATTACAAGCATGAGTGAATTCTCAGCCAACTTCATTAGTGTCACGTTGATAACAATTCTGAATATACAGACTATACCCTTGTTTGTAGGGTATACCCTAACATATTCAGAGCAATAATGAGACATCAGATACCTCAAGTGGCTCTCTCCCAAAAAATTTTTGAACTTATCTCAAAGTGTTTAATTCTTTAAAAACTAGAGTGCCTAATAAAGAATATAATCTGTTAGAACTGTTGCCCAAGGAGTAGCAGGAGAAAAAGAAATGAATACATAGAGACCAACAAATAAAAGAAGGCCTACAACAGTCAAAGTAATAATGAATCATAAAATGGGGCTTGAGGTATAGCTCAAGAGATGGCAAGCTTCAGACCCTTGGCTCCTTCTCTAATATTTCAGAATCTCAGAGAGGGAACCATGAACTGAAAAATATGATTATGACCTCAATATTAGAAACAATACTTTAAAAATTATTTTAAGTACTGAAACATGACTGAATCTAGGGCTAGAACTCCCTCCAGGGGTGGTTTGACATTGGAGGTAAAGAGTCTGTTCTGAAGGAACTGAAAGACGTTGCTACTGGTCAGTGGGTGTGTTTCTTATGTGAAGACAGTGAGCAATCTGGACTGGAAGATTCAGAGGGGAGGTCAAATCTTAAATTTAAAGCCAGAGACAAGCAGGTCAGTTAAGTCATCAGCCACCAGGATATAACAACACTTGGTATTGCAAAGGGCATCTAAGCCATGAGTGCAGTAGTTCAGCTGGTTTAGCATACTGGATGAATGGTTACAGGACTGCTAAAGGAAGCAACCAATGACACTTTTGTTACCTCTCTCCAGCAATTCTCCCTGCCCTACTGCCACTTTAAACACGTCCACATCAGAGTACTCCTAAACCTGCCTGACTTTAAAGTCCAGATCCTCAGCTGTGGTGCAACCTTAAAACAGCCTAATGACTACATCCCACTCGTTCTTCAAGCACGGATACTATAATCTGCCCCAACTCTGATTGTTCTCCTGAAAATATATGGGACAAAGTATACATAGCTCAGTGGAGAGCACTTGGCTGGCATACATAAGGCCCTCAACTTAAAACCCAGCACTATCTAACTGCCCCCTAAATTTTGTAATATTTATTCTCTTATTTCATCAAACCTCTTCCTGAAGGCTATATTCTGTCTCCCTAACTACAGTCCAATTGCAAGGATCATTATGAACCTCTTACCAAACAACTATCTAACAGACTTCCACAGCTGAAAATTCAAGCATGTGCTTTGAGAACTAGGGTAAAATAGTTAAGGCATACTAACTTAGTAAGCTGCAGAACCTGGAACGTAAACTAATCTGTGTAACCCCAGGCAAGTCTCAAATGCCCTACAAGTCTTCATTCTACTCATCCCATTTCTCGAACTAAGTCAGTGAAGTCTCACCAAGCTGTTGTGCAAACCATATGACAGTAGGAAATGGGCAGACGGCCCGGGTAGAGTGCTTGCTGTGCAACCTCAGGACCCGCATTACAATGTCCAGCACTACACAAAGGCTGAGCGTGGAGGTGCAACATCCTCAATGACTGCAGGAACATGGGGATAACCCAGACCCAGGGTGATTCTGGGGAGTCGTCCTAGCTAACAAGCCTAGCCGAAATGGGGGGAGCAATGGAAGAGGACATCCAACTTCTACCCCTGGCCTCTACACAAGAGAGCGTAACCACAGAGACACATGCAGATCTACCCCACTCACAACAACACATGTATATAATAAAAGCAAGCATCTTCATTCAGTGGGCATTTCCTATGTGCTGAACATACTTCTAAAATATATTACATTGTTAACTCATTTAATTCCTAAACTAACCCTGAATTATTATCATCAGAACCTTATTATAAGGAAGATGAATACAAAGTTCTAGAAACTTATACAGGGTCACATTTAAGAGAGTCTGCATATTATTTAAGATTACACACACACACACACAGCACGGATAACAGGCATTTCCATTTTAGCACAGGAAATGATTACAAGAGACACAATGAACAGGGGTTGTATCTTCGTATTTCTCTGTTAAACAAGACAATTTTATTTTTGTTTTTGTGGGTTTTGGGGGGTTTTTTTGGTGGAGGGAGTTGGAGACAGGGTTTCTCTGTGCAGCCCTGACTGTCCTGGAACTCACTCTGTAGACCAGGCTAGCTGCAAACTCACAGAAATCCACTTGCTTCTGCTTGGATTAAAGGTGTGCGTCACCAGCCCTGGTACCTCCTTTCCAATGTTTTCCCACTTTTAAGTGTCAAAGAGCAGCTTTGAGGTCCTTTCTGACAACAAACCTCATTTTCTGAAAGATAAATTATGTGTTAACTTCTTTTTCTCTTCTTTTGTCTAATAAAAAAAGATAAAACAGGTGGACAGCAACTGAGGAGCAACTCTCAAGATTGTCCTCTGGCCGCTATAGGCACTACAGCTAACTACATACAGAGCAGCAGCAGAAACAGGAGAGACCCTGACAACAAAGCAGAAGGTACACACACAGAAACTTATCCTCTGTCCTCCACACACCCACATGGCACATGTGTACAACGCCTGCTAAGCACGCACATGCTCAGGCTCTCATACAGAATGCTTTTTAAGATAAAAGAATGTCTGTGATACTTCCTCAGCTTTAAAAACAAAATTAGGCGCCCAGCGGTGATGGTACACGCCTTTATCCCCAGCACTTGGGAGATGGGTGCAGAGGCGCGCAGAGCACTGTGAGTTCCAAGCCAGCCTGATCTACAAAGGGAGTTCCAGGACAGCCAGGGCAGTTACACAGAGAAACCCTGTCTTGAACAAAACAAAACAACAACAACAAAAAAAAAAAACACCCCAAAATTAGAATACAATATTTGCCTACCGTATTCTACAGTATTATTTGCCTACCGTATTTGCCTACAGTATTCTACAGTATTATTTGCCCACCGTATTCTACAGTATTTGCCACTGTATTCTACAGTATTATTTGCCTACTGTATGTATTCTACAGTATTATTTGCCTACCGTATTCTACAGTATTATTTGCCTACTGTATGTAATCTACAGTATTATTTGCCTACCGTATTCTACAGTATTATTTGCCTACCATATTCTACAGTATTATTTGCCTACCGTATTCTACAGTATTGATGTGGGAGTGTCATATCAATC
This sequence comes from Alexandromys fortis, assembly GCF_014885135.2. Lineage (NCBI taxonomy): Eukaryota > Metazoa > Chordata > Mammalia > Rodentia > Cricetidae > Alexandromys > Alexandromys fortis. The sequence goes on from NW_026067972.1 coordinate 7,497,141, forward strand.
TGTTGATTTCATTGGCTGAGCAATAAAGGAACTGCTGGCTCTGATAGGTTAAAAGATAGATGGGAGGAGGAAACAGAATAGAATTCTGGGCGGAAGAGGAAGTGAGGTCAGACTCTGCTCTGCTCCCAGAGAGACCCGTCAGCTCTGCTGGAGCAGAGACGCCATGCCATCCCAGGCAGATGCACTCAATGAAGCTCCTCCAACGCAGGATGGATGTAGGCTAGAATCTTCCCGGTAAGCGCACCTTGGGGTGCTTACACACATCATTAGAAATGGGCTAGTCCAGGTGCGAGAATTAGCCTGTAAGGGCTAGAGTTCATGGGCCAAGCAGTTCTTAAATGAATACAGTTTGTGTGTTGTTATTTCGGGCAT
>NW_026067972.1:7498379-7517187 GCF_014885135.2 Alexandromys fortis
CAAAAAAAAAAAAAAAAAAAAAAGAGGCAGAGTTAAGTAGGTATCTGGAGGCCAGCCTTGTCTACAGTGAGTTCTAGGACAGCAAGGGCTACACGGAGAAACCCTGCCTGGGGGCTGGGTAGAGAATACAACAAACCAAAGGTAGTGAAAACAATCCAAATGTCTGTCTACAGGGTACCACTAACCAATCAAAGCATTCTACCTACTGAAACAATGTGAATCAAACAAAACAAGTCATACCCAAGAATGTACACTGCATTGTTTCACTTGAATATTATCATATAAATGTATGGGATGCTCAAGGCTGGGAATATAGGCTATAATTCAGTAGTTAAAGCACTTCCCTAGCATACACAAAGCTCCAGATTCAATCCTCAGAATTACAACTGAAGACAAATGCACCCATGCAACAGAAAGTTATTCAGCAATAAAAGGAATGAAGTAGGATGAGCATATAGCTCATCTGCGTGGGCTTCCGAACTGGGTATGGTGGTACATGCCCATAGTACCAGCTCTGGGAGCTGGAAATAAATAAGGACCCTGCCTCATGAATAAATAAAGAAGTACTGGTACATGTTACAAAATACATAAACTTTGAGAACATTAGGCTAAGTGAAAGAAGCCATTCATAAAAGACCACATGTAATTTCATTTATATTAAATGTTCAGGATAGGTAAATCCAGAGACAGAAGTAGAATGGCAATTTCCTGTGGATAAAAAGGTTAGACAGTGACATGTTCAGCACTAGGGAGGCTGATTCAAAAGGATGTCTACACAGGTTTGCATAGGAGTCCAAGGCCAGGCAAATGTACACAGCACAACTGTGTGTGAAGACAAAAAAGGCTAATGACAAGACCCTACTTACCGCTAGGCATCCCACAAACTGGTCAGGTGACAAGGAGAACAAACGGGTACTGAAAAGGAAGCTTTGCCAATGGTGGTGGCATTGATAGCCTTCTACCTCTGCTTACCAAATGCTGGGATTAACGATGTGAGCCACCACTGCCCAGCTTCATTTTGGAATTTTTATGCTAATAGCCTTCATAATTTATTCCAAGGAAAGCTTGTTTTTTCATTCACTCATTTGTCTGCCTGCCTTTCATTTATTTACATTCATTCATTCATTCATTCATAGACAAGACCCTAGAACTTATTGAGTAGACCAGGCTAACCATGAACTCAGAGAGTCTACCTGCTCTAATCTCCCTGACTATTGAGACAAGGTTTCACTCTCTGAGGCTGGTGTGAACAGTGGGAGTAGTAGGATTCCATGTGTGTAGCCCCTGTACCCAGCCAGTATGTTGTTCTTTATGATCTCCCTTGCAGAGTTTATCACATGGGAGCCAGAGAGTAGAAGGTGTTCTGCTGTAAAGGCTTTATAGTTTTAGGTAATTTTAAAAATATTTATTCTTACATATATGAGTGTTTTTCCTGCATGTTTGTACCTGTGTGTGTCTGGTGCTTTTGGAGATCAGAAGAGAGTGCTGATCTCCAGGAGATGAAGTTGCAAATGATGGTGAACACCATGTGGGTGGTGGGAACCAAACTTGGGTCCTTTGCAAGAACCCAAAGAGGGTCCTTGGCCTCTTCACAGATGAGGCCTCTCTCCAGCCCAGTGTGTGTTTTTAAAATTGAGCAACCAAGGAGACTTTTATTCTTAATCAGCAATAGGAGAAATGGTAGGTAAAGAACAGTCACAGTGCTACATGCTGATATATAATCCAAGCATCAGGATGCTAAGACAGAAGGATTTCTTTGAGTTTGAGGCCTTTCTGAGTTACATAGTAAGTTCGAGGTCCTGGGTTTTCAGAGCAATAGAGGTGAGGTGAGAAGAAAGAAACTGAATGATTCTCAAATTTAGTTATTTTTCCTTTTTTAAAAATGTTTTATTAGGTGGTGGTGGCACACGCTTTTAATCCCAGCACTCGGGGTGGCAGAGGCAGGCAGATCTCTGTGAGTTCAAGGCCAGCCTGGTCTACAAGAGCTAGATCCAGGACAGGCTCCAAAGCTACAGAGAAACCTTGTCTCGGAAAACCAAAAAAGGAAGCTTCACCTCTGCTGGCAAGCTCTCAAAGCTGCAAGGCTTTAGTAGGCAGCTGGAGAAAGGATGGAGAGGGACATCAACAGTCTCATCCAGCTGTGAATCCTGTGAACTACAATACATGCAAGGTATGTCAACAGGGTAGGATTGGCGGCACCAGAGGAGGAAACATGTTCCGTTCCCCATACTGTCAATCTAAGCAAGAATCCATGACTAGGGAGCTCACATGCCCCACAGAACAACTTACTATTATTGTCCTCTAAATTGACTATCTGTCTACCCGTAGATTAGTACAACTGTTAGATCTCATCAGAAAAGTTTCTTTGTGCAATTAAAAGTGGTTAACACAAACTCACAACTGGTCAAACTGTAGAAAGCCAGTATCAGTGGAATGCTCAGCCACAAGTGAAATCCTTGTTTTTCAAGACAGGATTTCTCTGTGTAGCCCTGGCTATCCTGAACTGGTTTTGTAGTGTAGACTAGACTAACCTCAAACTCAAGAGATTTGTCTGCCTTTGCCTTCTTAGTGCTGGGATCAAAGATGTGAATTACTACCACCCTAATACTCTACACACAGACAGAGACAGACACACACACACACACACACACCACCAGCCCTACCCCAAGGAAAGATTCTAAGAGCCAAAGATCTAAAACAGCATCTTATGGACATGACAGGACTACCGCAGAGTGGCCTCACAGTGGCTGTGACTGCCTGCACAAGACCCACACATGCATTCTACAGCATGGAGGGGAACTGAATTCCGGTAGAAGGGAAAGTTCCTTTAGAAGAAAAAGAAGAAAGGAAGGGAGAGTGGGAAGGAAGGAGGGAGAAGAGGAAAGGGAGGGGAGGGGGGGAGGGAAAGGGAAGAAACAAACTTGGTGCGGGAGAGAAGGTTCAGCTGTTAAGCCGACTGCCTGCTCTTCCAAAGGTCCTGAATTCAATTCCTGGGAACCACATGGTGACTCAAAAATCTGTAATGAGATCTGGTGCCCTCTTCCAGCCTGCAGGCATATACTCAGGCAGAACACTGTATACATAATACATTTTTTAAAAAAGAAGAAACGTTTTCTTTTTTGTTTCATTTTTTGAGGCAGGCAGGTCTTGTTATGAGCACCGGGTTGTTCTCAAACTCACAGAAGTCTTGCCTCAGCTTTCCACATACTGGGATTATATGCATGTGTCACTACTCCCAGCTCCAAGGAAATATTTTTAAACAAATTTTTAAAAAAATTTAAAAAAAATAAATAAAAAATTTTTTCTTGCACTTATTGAAGGAGGGTACACATGCAGATGTCAAAGGACAAACTGAACTTCATTCTTTCCTCTTAATATGTGGGTTTCAGGGTTTAAATTCAGGTCTTTAGACTCAATGGCAAACACCTTTACCTACTGACCCATCTTACCAGTATAACAAAGTTCTTTGTTTATTTTATTTATTTATTTATTTATTTATTTATTTTGAGACAGGGTTTCTCTGCGAAGCTCTGGGTGTCTTAAAACTCACTCTGTAGATCAGGCTGGCCTCAAACTCAGAGATCCTCCCTCTGCCTCCCAAGCGTTGGCATTAATAGCACGTGTCATGACTGCCCGGCAAAGCTTCTTTTCTCATAGCCTCTATCTTTAGTCTTTATTTTAGTTGGGGGGGAAGGGAGGACGACAACACAACTCGGCAGCTAAGAAGACTGGCTCTTACGAGGATCTGGGTTCAAGTCCCAGCATTCACATGGCAGCTCAAAACTGTCTGTAAGTCTAGTTCCAGGGGATCTGACACCAATGCACATAAATAATTAAAAACAAAAAACTTGTTCTTACAGAGGAACCAAACTTGTTTCTAAGAACCTGTATGGTGGCTCACAACCATTTGTAACTCCAGTGTCAGGGGGTCTGACCTCTTCAGATATCAAGCACATGAGCCAAAATAATCATACACAAATAAATCTTTAAAATAAAAAAATTAACTCTGCACTAGCCTGACGATCTGAGTTCAATACCTGGCATGCACACCATGGAACGAGGGAGCCAACTCTGCAAATTGTACTATACACATCCAAATAAATTTGTTTGGTTTGGTTTTTCTTTCTTTTGTTTGTTTCTGTTTTTGAAGACAGGGTTTCTCTGTAGCTTTGATGCCTCTCCTGGAACTCGCTCTTGTAGATCACACTGGCCTCGAACTCACAGAGATCCACCTGCCTCTGCCTCCCGAGTGCTGGGATTAAAGGCGTGTGTGTGCCACCACTGCTTGACCTAACATTAAAATTTTTTTAACAAGTATTTATTTTCATAGCTATATACTTGGAATATGATGTTAAAGCATTTCACCAGCTATAACCCCCTTATCCTGTTAATTAACCTTAAGAATGAAGTTTTAACACAGTAAAACTCAAAGGACCAATAAAGTATAGAATACTTAATCTCTAATTCTACTAAAAATAAACAAATAGTCTCAAATGACACTAGACTTTTTTCACCTCTTAAGGTTACTTAGACTCTAAAAATCAACCCGTAAAGACTCAAAAAATTAGATGCACTAAATCTAACTTTTAAAAAATCTAGGGGATTAGAGAGGCAGTGGTCTGAGGGTTGTGGAAGATACAGACGGTATGGAATGTTTGACAGGCACCCAGAAGGGAGGACTGTGGGAAGAAAGATAACCAGCTGGAGGTGGGAAAGGCATGAGGGCGCGCAGAGAGGACAGAAATAAATGAGAACAAAATACGGTATGCATATGAATGAAGACGCCATGATGTAACTAACCCACTACTCTGCTATAACCTAAAACATTAATTTAAAAAAGGAAAAGCGGCTGAGGATGACAGCACATACTTTTCAGTCCTGCACTCAGGAGACAGAAGGCAGATCGCAAGGAATTTGAGGCTAGCCTGATCTACATAGCTAGTTCCTGGCAGCAGAGGCTAAATATTGAGACTCTGTCTTAAGGAAGGAAGGCAAGCAGGCAAAAAGGAAAAGAAAGGGGACTGAAGAGATGATTTAACAGCTAGAAGTGCTACTGCTCTTTGCAGGGAACCTCAGTTCCAGTCGCAGCACCTATTTTAGGATGCTCACAATAATGTGCAACTCCAGCCCTCAGCCTCCATAGCACCTACACTCCATGTGCATAACCACATGCAGACAATTAAAACACAATAAATGTGGTGGTTTGACTAAGAATGGCCTCCATAGGCCCATATATTTGAATCTCTGGTCATTAAAGAAGAGGTACTGCTTGACAGGGATTAGGAGGTGTGTGGCCTTGTTGTAGGAAGGGTGTCCTTGGGGGTGGGCTTTGGGTTTCAAAGCTCAAGTCCAGTGTCTCTTCCTTCTGACTGTGGATCTGGACATAGTACTGTCAGCTACCTCTCAGCAACATGTCTGCCTGAGTGTCAACATGCTTCCCACCGTAACAATAATGGACTAAACACCTGAACTGGAAGCCAGCCCCAATTATATGTTTCCCTTTATAAGAGTTGCCATGGTCATGATGTCTCTTCACAGCAACACTGACTAAGATAACACTAAGATAATAGATAGATCGATAGATAGACAGACAGACAAAAAGATAGATAATTATTGACACAGGGTTTGTATAGTTTTGGCTATCTTGGAACTCACTTTGTAAACCAGGCTGGCCTCCCAGTTGGGTGCTGAAAATTGAACTCAGGTCCTCTGAAGAGAAGCCAGTGCTCTTAACTGCTAAGCCATTTCTCAAGTCCAAAATAAATTTTTCTTTTGTTTGTTTGGTTTTTTGTTTTGTTTTGTTTTTCAGTGACATGGTTTCTCTGTCATTGCCCTGGCTGTCCTGGAACTCTCTGTACCAGGCTGACCTCAAACTCACAGAGTATGCCTCTGCCTCCCAAGTGCTGGGATTAAAAGCGTGTGCCACTACCACCTAATAAAACATTTTTAAAAAAGGAAAAATAACTAAATTTGAGAATCATTCAGTTTCTTTCTTCTCACCTCACCACTATTGCTCTGAAAACCCAGGACCTCGAACTTACTATGTAACTCAGAAAGGCCTCAAACTCAAAGAAATCCTTCTGTCTTAGCATCCTGATGCTTGGATTATATATCAGCATGTAGCACTGTGACTGTTCTTTACCTACCATTTCTCCTATTGCTGATTAAGAATAAAAGTCTCCTTGGTTGCTCAATTTTAAAAACACACACTGGGCTGGAGAGAGGCCTCATCTGTGAAGAGGCCAAGGACCCTCTTTGGGTTCTTGCAAAGGACCCAAGTTTGGTTCCCACCACCCACATGGTGTTCACCATCATTTGCAACTTCATCTCCTGGAGATCAGCACTCTCTTCTGATCTCCAAAAGCACCAGACACACACAGGTACAAACATGCAGGAAAAACACTCATATATGTAAGAATAAATATTTTTAAAATTACCTAAAACTATAAAGCCTTTACAGCAGAACACCTTCTACTCTCTGGCTCCCATGTGATAAACTCTGCAAGGGAGATCATAAAGAACAACATACTGGCTGGGTACAGGGGCTACACACATGGAATCCTACTACTCCCACTGTTCACACCAGCCTCAGAGAGTGAAACCTTGTCTCAATAGTCAGGGAGATTAGAGCAGGTAGACTCTCTGAGTTCATGGTTAGCCTGGTCTACTCAATAAGTTCTAGGGTCTTGTCTATGAATGAATGAATGAATGAATGTAAATAAATGATAGGCAGGCAGACAAATGAGTGAATGAAAAAACAAGCTTTCCTTGGAATAAATTATGAAGGCTATTAGCATAAAAAATCCAAAATGAAGCTGGGCAGTGGTGGCTCACATCGTTAATCCCAGCATTTGGTAAGCAGAGGTAGAAGGCTATCAATGCCACCACCATTGGCAAAGCTTCCTTTTCAGTACCCGTTTGTTCTCCTTGTCACCTGACCAGTTTGTGGGATGCCTAGCGGTAAGTAGGGTCTTGTCATNCCAGGTCTGGTGCCCTCTTCTGGCCTGCAGGCATATACACAGACAGAATATTGTATACATAATAAATAAATATTTTTTTAAAAAAAAAGGAAAAAAAAAGAAACAATTAAATTTAAGGAGAAATCAGACCAAATGAATGATCTCAATCCCACCTTTAAAAAAAATTTTTTTTTAGAGCTGGAGAGATGACTCAGAGGTTAAAAGCACAGACTGCTCCCAGAGGTCCTGAGTTCAATTCCTGGCAACCACATGGTGGCTCACAACCACCTGTAATGAGATCTGGTGCTTCCTTCTGTCATGCTGACATACATGGAGGCAGAACACTGTATACATAATAAATAAATCTTTTATTTAAAAAAAACGCTATGTTTTTACGTGTCTTTGGACATATATGTCTGTCTGTGCTCACAAAAGGCCGCACTGGCCATCATGGTCTATTCAGAGAAAACCTATCTGGAAATAAAAATTCCCAAGCTCAGACTAAACAGGCTTCTACTTCGACCCAGTCTGTGACTCCCTTGCAGTACACTCAAACTGCCTTTCCAAAACTTTCCAAATTTAAATAAAGTTATCTGGTTTACATATTCACACAAAGTATTTTTAAAATGAACTTATCAGGGCTGGATGGCTCAGCAGTTAAGGTCATCCAGAGGACCTGAGTCAATTCCCAGCAGCCACACGGCAGTTCACACCTGTCTGTAACTCCCTTTCCAGGGTATCTGATACCCTCACACCAATACACATAAAATGAGTTATTTTAAAAAATAAACTCATCAGTTGGGCACGTCTTTAATAACAGCAGCACTCAGGGTCAAGAAGGGGAGTCACCACGTGGTCCAAACCTTCCTGCTCACAGCAAGTCCCAGGCATTCAGGGACACAGCTGGGGGCTGGAGACACAGCTCAGCACTTCGGTGCTTGCAGAGGAGTCAGAGTTTAGTTCCCAGCATCCATGTGGCAGCTGACAACCACCTCCAACTCCAGTTCCAGGGATCCCAATACCTCCCTCTGGTCTGCAGGCTGCTGCCCACAGGTGGTGTATATGAGCTAGCAAAAAGCACACGTATGAAAAAATAGATAACTCAAAAAAAAAAAAAAAAGAGATTCTATCTTTAAGAAAAAAAAAGCAGTGGTAGCACATACCTTTAATCCCATTACTCAGGAGGCAGAGGCAGGTGAATTTCTGTGCATCTGAGACCAGCCTGGGCTACAGGTCACTCTGGTTCCAGGACAGAGCTGTTACACAGAGAAACCCTGTCTTAAAAAATAAAAACATTAAATGAATAAATGAATGAACAAAAACCAGAAACAAATGAACAAACAAACCCTCACAGGTATGTACCTTTAAAACATAAAGACATTCTAATCATAAAAAAACTACTGACTATGTGGATTTGTGAGGAATGGAGACCGGGCGAGGTACTATGTCTATAATCTGAACACTCTGGATGCTGAGGCAGAATCAGGAATTCAAGGTCATCTTCACCACACCATCTCAAAAAAACAATAAATAATAAATTGGGTGTAGCACCGTACACCTTTAGTCCCAGCATTGCTAGGCACAGGCAGGTTTCTGAGAATTCAAGACCAGCCTTATACTCCAGCCTGTCTTACAAAGCAAGCTCCAGGCCAGCTAGGGCTATACAAGGAGACCCTGTCACAAAAAAAATTTCTCCCACAATTTCTGGGCAGGCAAGGTGGCTCAGCAGGTAAAAAGCACTTGCCACACTAGCGATGACTTGAGTTCAGGGCCAGGAAAGGTGAAAACTGACTTCTGAAAGCTGTATCTCCCCAGTACACACTATGGCCCCACATTAAGAAATTAAATAGGAATTAGAATCCCAGGTAGAGATTTCCACCAGATTCTTGTTCTAACCTGGAAGATTTTGATTCTGAAAAAGTACAAGTTCATCAAATCTATGTGTTTTGGAGATAGGATCTTTCTATGCAGTTACAACTAACCTTTAACTCATTCAAACCTCATTCAAACAGAGAAAAACAGACAAATGACAGAATTAAACAGTATTTTTTTTTTTGTTGTTTTTTCGAGGCAGGGTTTCTCTGTGGCTTTGAGCCTGTCCTGGAACTAGCTCTGTAGACCAGGCTGGTCTCGAACTCACAGAGATCCGCCTGCCTCTGCCTCCCGAGTGCGCTGTGATTAAAGGCGTGCGCCACCATCGCCCAGATTTGTTATATGTAGTGTTCTGTCTGCATGTATACCTGCTGGCCAGAAGAGGGCACCAGATTTCATTACAGAGAAGGTTGTGAGTCACCATGTGGTTGCTGGGAATTGAACTCAGGACCTCTGGAAGAACAGCTAGTGCTCTTAACCTCTGAGCTATCTCTCCAAGCCAACAGACAGTATTTTATAAGTAATATGCAGACTCCATTACTTCACTATGTGATCCTGAGCTGGATTATAGGCATGTAACCAACTTACCCAGCTCTATATTAACATATTTTTCAACTATTATCTTCAAGTTTCCAAAAATGATCATATGTTTAATACTACTGCCCTAAACCCCATCTAAAACACACTGAATGATCTCCATGACAAAAATTTCCTCATCTCCCCCAATACTTGAATTTATGGAAAGCACCAAATATTGGAAATCCTTGGCCTAACTTAATGAAACCTACCTTGTTCTCCTAATCTAGTTTCTACAAAAAAAGATATTAAACTGGAAGATTAAACTGGTATTCAATACTTCCAAATTCAAACACTAGCTACCACTCAGAGGGGAAAATCTAAATAATCTTCAGAATTTGCTCCAAATTTATTTTATTTATTGGTTTTTCAAGACAGGGTTTCTCTGTAACATCCCTAGCTGTCCTGGAACTAACTCTTGTAGACCAGGCTGGCCTCAAACTCATAGAGATCCTTCTGCCTCTGCCTCCCGAGTGCTGGGATGAAAGGAGTGACCACCACTGCCTGGCTCAATTTTATTCTTATAAAATTATTAAATTTACTACAAAAATTTCCAGATGTAAACATAATGACCTATAGAAATCAATTTCTATTAATTTATAATAAATAAAACCAAATAATATTTGTAAAATTTTAGGCCAAAGCTGGATAGTAGTTATAAGGGCATCCATTACTCTACTAGTTTTCCTTTTTGAGATGGGAGGTTTCTATGTTTTCTAGATTGGCTTGAATTCCTAAACTCATGTCTCTTCTCAATCTTCCCAGTATGAATGGACACACACCTCTGTACTGGGCTATATTTCTAAAATCTACAATATTTCGTTGCAAAGGGTACATTCTAAGGGTGTATGGAGTAATTTCTTTGGAAAATAAAATTTTTATTAGGGTAAAGCAAAAAAAAAAAAAAGTCCAACAATACAGGCAGTAGAAATCATAGCATGTACACTAAATAGTCCAACAATACAGGCAGTACGAAATTATAGCATGTACACTAAATAGCAATTAAAGTGCAGCATAAACTAAACAAGGTGGTGTGTGTTACTTCAACACTGAGGACGTAAAGGGAGGACGTCTAGGAGTTCATGGTTAGTCAAGTTATCTCAAAACAAATAAAAAGAAAAACAGTTAAATGAGGGCTGAAGAGATGGGTCAGCAGTTAGGAGCACTTGTTCTTGCAGAAGACCCGGGTTCAGTTCCCAGGGTCCACATGGCAGTGCTAGTTCCAGGGACCCTGACTCCCTCTTCTGACCTCTAGGGGCACCAAGCAGACACATAATGTACATACATGCAGACAAAACACTCATATACATAAAATTAAGTCTAATAATAGTAATAAATAAAATAGAAATGCATAAAACTACAGGATAAAAAGTCCAGAGTGGTATGGTACATAATACCTGTAGCCCAACATTTCAGGAGACTGAGGAAGTAGTCATCTTTAGTTCTAGGTCACTTAGGGTACATCTGTCACAAATAATACAACTAATTCACACATATTGGCAGCAGTGAGATCTCTGAGTTATCTGGTTAACACTTATAAGGGACAATCATTCTGCTTAAGCCTGCAGAGTACAGGTGTGTACCACCACACCCAGCTGCTGCTTCTAATTTTAGAGAGTATAACATGTTTACATATGCATAGACTATTTCTGGAGGATTCCATCTTGAACAGGTAAGTGGCTTTCAGGAGTAAGAAATATACTTACATTGCTTGTTTTTCCATACCAGTCTTTTTAGAAAAATGTTAACTGACACTGTTAAAAAATGAATTTCTGTACAGTATATATTCACTCACCAGGCTTGGTGGCAGATCTCTGAGTTTGAGGGCAGCCTAGTTTACAGAGTGAGTTCCAAGACCGTCAAGGATACACAGAGAAACCTTGCCTCAGAAGACAAACACATACACACAAAACAAACAAAAACCCCCATCTTATCTTAGACTTTTATTTTCTTTTTTTTATAATTTTTATTTAATTTTATTTTATGGACACTGGTGATGAGGGTTTAAATACCCTGAAACTGGAGTTACAGACAGTTGTGAGCTGCCATGTGGGTGCTGGGAATTGAACCCTGGTCTTCTGGAAGAATAGCCAGTGTTTGGTGGCTCTTAGGATTTATTTTTTTTTTAAAGATTTATTGATTTATTATGTATACAACATTCTGCCTCCATGTATGCCCACACACCAGAGGAGGGCGCCAGATCTCATTACAGACGGTTGTGAACCACCATGTGGTTGCTGGGAATTGAACTCAGGACCTCTGAAGAGCAGACAGTGCTCTTAACCACTGAGCCATCTCTCCAGCCCCCAAGACTTTTATTTTCTTACCAAATTTATGGACCTAAATTTAAACAGCTCATATAAGAAAAACAAAAATATTTAACTTACTAAACTGTTCATTTAAATTTTACTTTTGTAGTATTAGGAGCTGATCAACTGAACCAAAGGCCTTGTGCATCCTAAGCAAGTACCCAAACACTGAGCTACAACATCAAGCCCTGATAACTCTATACAGAAACACACATAAACAAGGGTTTAAGGACTGAAACGGGGAGCAGAAAGAGGGAAGGCAAGCTAAACTTGTTTCAGGCCCCAGCTTTCCATAATTACTTTGTAACCGCCAACCCTAAAACAATAGCCTCACCCGGGCGGTGGTGGCGCACGCCTTTAATCCCAGCACTTGGAAGACAGAGGCAGGCGAATCTCTATGAGTTCGAGGCCAGCCTGGTCTACAAGATCTAGTTCCAGGACAGGCTCCAAAGCTACAAAGAAACCCTGTCTTGGAAAACAAACAAACAAGACAATAGCCTCACAATACATTAGTATTATGATGAAATTCTTTGGTTTACAACAAAATATAAGTATGACCAATCCAATACTGAATTCCAGTAAAGTGAAGTTAGCATCTCAGCTGTTACAAATTAATTCTTTAGGTCTGGAGAGGTAAGATGGCTCAGCAGGTAAGGATACTGCTGCTCAGCTCTTACAGAGGACAGCTCCAGGGGCTCTTGATGCCTCTGGCCTCTCTAGGAACCTGTACTCACTCATATGCACCTATACATGCAGACACACATATCTACACGTAATTAAAAGAAATATTTTTGCATGTGTGCACTCTTGTATGTAAGTCAGAAGAATTGGCAGTTGTTGTTTCTCTCCTACTATGTGGGTCCTGGGTATTAAAATCTTCAGGGTCAGTGGAAGTACCCTGTACACAATCATCTTGCCAGCAGCCCCTCCCCCCTTTTTGGAAACAAAGTGTCACTGAGTAACCCTGGCAGGCCTGGGACTCACTATATGTAGACCATACAAGCATGGAGCTCACAAAGCCTATCACTTCCTCCAAGTTTGGTATTAAAGGTGCATGCCACCACAGCAGATCTTAATTTTCCTTTTACAGTGCAAACATACAGGCAGAATACAGAGAAATGAGAGCTCTCAAAGACTGCTGCAAGGCATGTGACATAGCTACTATGTTACAGAGCCTCAAACATGCCACACTCCCACTGCACCACTGAGTCACACAGCACAGAGCTAATTAGGGATGCCTCCCTGTTAGACGACTTTATTGTTTTAATTGTACACTTTTTAAATTAAAACTTGTTCAATTATCTCATGTAAGTATGTGCACCGCACACTCACTTGGTGCCTGCCAGAGTCAGAAGAGGGCATCTGATACCCAGGAACTCACTCTCTAGACCAGGCTGGCCTCGAATTCAGAGATCCGCCGGCCTCTGCCTCACAAAGTGCTGGGATTAATAGGCAGCTCCACCAGGCCTGGCTTTTAACTTCTTTTAATATTGTAAAAGTTAAGGTGAAAACAGAATTAGGTTTATTTGTTCCTTAGATTCTCCAAATTCATAGAAGTCGAGGCTGATATTGCCAGCAGGTTTTGCTAATGTCCCTCATTATCACTGCTGTGGAATTCTTAGCCTTCCTCCTATGTACATTTAGTTATAGGCTGCCTTTACAAAGATGCTAATTTGCTATATTGAGTATATTACCAAGATTGTAATCATCCTCTTTTGTTGTTGTTTAGCCAAACCTTCTGTCATTAAGAGCCTGAGACAACCCAGCAACTAGATAAAATGTCACTGATAGCAAACTCTAAAATAAAATCCAGTTTCTTCCTAGGAGGAAAAATGGAACCAGAGGATTCACAGTCCAAACAGACTTAAAGTTTGAGTCAACCACCTGAGTTTGTTTAAAAAAAAAAAAAAAAAAGGCCAGGCAGTAGTGGTACACACCTTTAATCCCAGCACTCAGGAGGCAGAGGCAGTCAGATCTCTGTGAGTTCGAGGCCAGTCTAATAAAACAGAGGGAGTTCCAGGACAGGCTCCAAGTGACAGAGATGCCACGTCTCAAAAAGCAAACAAACAAACAAAAAAAAGGGAATTGGGGGTGAAGTGAAGGCAAGAACAAGCATTCGCTTCAAATCTAACCTGAAAGTCAAACAAAGCTAGATGATTAAAAAAAAAAAAAAAAAAAAAAAGCTAGATGATGGTGGCACACAGGTCTTTAATCACAGCACTAGGGAGGAAGAGGTAAGCAGATCTCTGTGAGTGTAAGGCCAGCCTGGTCTACAGAGCGAGCCCTAGGATAGCCAGGGTTACACAGAGAAATTCTGTCTGGAAAGACAAAAAAAAAAGTTAAAAAAATTTCAAACAAGGATGGCTCAACAATCAAGACACTGACACTCCCCTCTCTAAGCCTTGAATTTGATCCAAGGTGGGAGGAGATCAATGAATCTAAAAGTTGTCCTATGACCTCAGGGTACACACATACCAAATAAGCTGCAATAAAAATAAACAAGAGCAGGGGCAGGAGAGATGGCTCAAGAGTTTCAAGCACTAGCGGTTTTTCCAAGTTCTGAGTCTAATTCCCTGCACCCACATGGTGGCTCACAAGTCCCACAGGATCCAATGCCCTCTCTCATGTACATGCAGACAACACATCCACATACATAAAAAATACATATTTAAAAATAAATAAAACAGCCTGGGCGATGGTGGCGCATGCCTTTAATCCCAGCACTTGGGGAGGCAGAGGCAGGTGGATCTCTGTGAGTTCAAGACCAGCCTGGTCTACAAGAGCTAGTTCCAGGACAGGCTCCAAAACCACAGAGAAACCCTGTCTCGAAAAAAAAGAAAAAATAAATAAATCAAGAAATAAGTAAGTAAACAGAGAAAAGAGCCTATAGCCTTAGGAGTTTATACATACACTCCCACACTACTAACAAGCTTTGTTCACTAGATAAAACTTTTATCTTACTGCTTTGTTTTGTTTTTCTTTTTTTTTAATTTATTTATTATGTGTACAACATTCTGCTTCCATGTATGCCCACACGCCAGGTCTCATTACAGATGGTTGTGAGCCATCATGTGGTTGCTGGGAATTGAACTCAGGACCTCTGGAAGAGCAGTCAGTGCTCTTAACCTCTGAGCCATCTCTCCAGCCCTCTTTCTTTCCTGTTTTTGTTTTTCGAGACAAGGTTTCTCTGTAGCTTTGGAGCCTGTCCTGGAACTAGCTCTTGTAGACCAGGCTGGCCTCAAACTCACAGAGATCCGCCTGCCTCTGCCTCCTGAGTGCTGGGTTCTCTGTAGCTTTGGAGCCTGTCCTGGAACTAGCTCTTGTAGACCAGGCTGGCCTCAAACTCACAGAGATCCGCCTGCCTCTGCCTCCTGAGTGAAGGTTTCTCTGTAGCTTTGGAGCCTGTCCTGGAACTAGCTCTTGTAGACCAGGCTGGCCTCAAACTCACAGAGATCCGCCTGCCTCTGCCTCCTGAGTGCTGGGATTAAAAGCGTGCACCACATGGCCCGGCATTTTACTGTTTTTTTTTTTTTAAGGGAGAGAAAGAGACAGGGTCTCAACTATTAGTACAGGCTGACCTCAGCAATTCAAAAACTTACAACAATCCTCCTGCTTCAGTCTCTCATATATTGAGATTATTGGTGTGAGCCACCATGCCTAATAACTAAAGGAAAAGAATTTTTTTTTTTTGCAATAGTGAAGATCGAACCCATGGCCTATAGCATGATAGGTAAAACCAGTACCACTGAGGTATGGCCTCAGATGGAAAGCACCCTCCCCTTCTACCCCAGACTGGCCTCAAACTCAGAGATCTGCCTCCCGAATACTGGAATCAAAGGGATGCACCACTAGCACCCAGCTTAAAAAGAGGTCCATTTTTGTTTTTTGAGAGTGTTTCTCTTTAGCTTTGGAGCCTGTCCTGGCTCTTGTAGACCACCAGGCTGGCCTCCAACTCACAGAGATCCACCTGCCTCTGCCTCCCGAGTGCTGGGATTAAAGGCCTGCGCCACCACTGCCCGGCACAAGAGTTCCTTTTTTTTTTTTTAAAGGCAGTGTTTCTTTTTTTAAGGCAGTGTGTAACAATCCTGGCTGTTGTTGAGTTGAACTCTATAGACCAGACTGGCCTTGAACTCAGAGATCTGACGGCCCCTACTGAATGGCAGACAGCTTTCTTAAAAGAGCAACAAACAATGCCGGGCGGTGGTGGCGCATGCCTTTAATCCCAGCACTCTGGAGGCAGAGGCAGGCAGATTTCTGTGAGTTCGAGGCCAGCCTGGTCTACAAGAGCTAGTGCCAGGACAGGCTCCAAAGCTACAGAAAAACCCTGTCTCGAAAAACTTTTAAAAAAAAGAACAACAAACAAACCTTTAGTGAGGTAGAAAAAGAGCTCCCTGCAACAGCAAGGGAGAAGACTAAAAGATTAGGTTGCCCTAGAAAGTGTTTTCAAAGCTAGAAATAACAGGTTTCCTTAAAATAGAATATTGTAGTCTTCATATAACTTCCTTTCCAGATTCCACTTACTATGTTTATTAAGTGATCTCTTTACCTTATGCCACATTAACCAAGGGTAACTTCAGCTGGAACTCTAACTTGGTGGTAGATTACTTTGCCTAACATACATAGGTCATCAGTTTTGGCAGCAAGCACTCTTAACCAGCTGAGCAATCTTGTCAGTCCCTGTGCCAACTTGTCACAGCCGCTGTAGAGGAACACACTAAATCCTTGTTTTAAGACAAAAGCAATGGGGCTGGAAAGATGGCTCAGAGTGTAAGAGCACTGACTGTTCTTCCAGAAGTCTTGAGTTCAATTCCCAACAACCACATGGTGGCTCACAACCATCTCTAATAAGACCTGGTGCCCTCTTCAGGCATGACATAATTAAAAAAAAAAAAAGACAAAAGCACTGAAATTTTAAAAAACAAAAACAATGATCATAGCCAGATGGTGGTGGTGGCAGCACACACCTTTAATTCCAGCAAGCAGAAGGTAGAGTCAGACAGATCTATGTGAGTTCGAGGCCAGCCTGGTCTACAGCGTGAGTTCTAGGACAGGCTCCAAAACTACAGAGGAAACCCCGTCTCGAAAAACAACAAAACAAAACAAAAAATGATCATAAATTGACCTTTTTCCAAGGAATAACTAATAAGATAACTTAAGGAGAAAAACAGCAGAAAATGCCACTGAACAAATTCCTCACAAAGACTGAAACAAAAAACCTGTTAAGAGTTTTCAAATTTTACCAAAGAGCTGACTCAACAGGTTTTTTTTTTTTAAAAAAAAAAAAAAAAAAGCATCTGCTGCCAAGTCTGATGACCTGAGTTCCATCTCTGGTACCCACATTGCAAAAGCAGAGAACTAACTCCCACAATGATCATGTGAGCATATACATACACTTAAATATAAGATGCAGGGCTAGAGAGATGGCTCGCCGGTTAAGAATGTTTGTTATTCTTGCAGAAGACCCAGGTTTGAGTTCAAGCTCCCACATGGTAGCTCGCAGGTGGAGGACATCTCAGATATTTTCAGGCATCAGCCACACATGTAGTACAGACATACAAGCAAGCAAAGCACTTATATTTAAAAAAAGAAAAGAAAAGCTGACAGGTGGTAGTGATACACTTCTTTAGCAGCACTAGGGAGGTGGAGGCAGAAGCAGGTGGATCTTTGTGACTCCAAGGCCAGCCAGGGCTGAAGAGAGAAACCCTGTCTCAAAACAAAAACAGGCCCAACATGGATGAGATGGCTCAGCTTTTTAAGACCCAACAGGAACCAGATTCAGTTCCTAGCACTCATTTAGAAGTTCACAACTACCTGTGACTCTAGTTCCAGGAGATCCAATGCCCTCATCTGGACTCCTCAGACACCAGGCCACATTATGCACAAACACACACATACAAGTACTCACATATACATGTAAAGTAAAAATAAAAATTATTTTAGTTTTTTGAGTTCAGATGTCTCTATAGAGCTCTGGATGTCCTGGAACTCACTATGTCAACTAAGCTGGTCTCAAAGTCACCTGTCTCTGCCTCCAGAGTACTGATATTAAAACGAATATATGAAAATATATCTTAAATACTCAGGAGGCAGAGGCTGGCAAAACTCTGAGTTCCAGGCCAGTCTGTGCCTACAGATCAAGTTCCAGGATAGCCAAGGCTACACAGAGAAAGTCTTTCTTGAAAACAAAGAAAATAAATGCTGTGTGTGTGTATAATGCAATAAAAGAATTTTAGGAGCTGGAGTTGGCTCAGCCAATAAAGGCCATAGGACCAGGGTTCAAGTTCCAGCACCCACACAGCAGTTCATAACCATCTGTAACACCAGTTCTTGGGGATCTGGTAGCCTCTTCTGTCCTCCATGAATACCAGGTATGCACAGGGTGCACAGACATACATGTTAGCAAAACACTCAAGAGACATAAAAATAAAATGAAATAAATTTTAAAGAATTTCTGAGGGCTAGATGTGGCAGCACACACCTTAAATCTTGGCATTTAACAGGTGTATCTCTGTAAGTTCAAGGCCAGCCTAGTTTACATAATGAGTTGCAGGACTCTGGGGACTTTGTAGAAATCCTGTTTCAATAACCCCACCCCAAAGTAAAGAATTTCTGAGGGTGAGGATGATGGTTCAGTAGTTAAGAGCATTTGCTTTTTTTCAAGAGGACCCAAGATCAGTTTCTAGCAACCGTATTAGTAGGCTCATAACCCTCTGCAACTCCAATTCTAGGAGATCTGATGTCCTTTTCTGGCTTCTGAAAGCACCCCAACCGGGGCAAACAGACACAGACACTCTCTCCTCTCTTACGCGCGCGCGCGCGCGCACACACACACACACAATATTTTTAAAAGATTTTCTATTTGGATGTTGAGGCTGTAACAACTGGCACAGTCCTTGCCCGGCACACATCATACCCTGGGTTCAACGGCATAAACCTGACATGGTGACACAAGCCTATAATGCCAGCACTTGGGGGTGGGAGGCAAGAAGTTTAAGGTCATCCCTGGCTACATAGAAAGTTCAAGCCAAGTCAACCTAGGTTATATAAGGCACGTCTTTACCAAAAAAAAAAAAAAAAAAAAAAAAAAAAAAA
>NW_026067972.1:7517850-7520138 GCF_014885135.2 Alexandromys fortis
TAGTACAAGATGGATCAGCAGGTAGAGTTCTTGCCATACAAGCCTGTAAACTTGAGTTTAATCCCCAGAACCTACATATAGGTGGAAGGGGAAAACTACACGCTATAGCTGTCCTCTGACCTTCACAAACAAGGTGTGATTTCTGCTCACCCATATTCACACATAAACACATTTTTTTAAAAATTAGGACAGAAAAAAAAATAGAGCACACATATCCTAATATTAATTTAAACTGGTCATGGCGGCGTACGCCTTCAATTCCAACACTCATAGGCAGGCAGATCACTAAGTCTGAGGTCAGATTGGTCTACGGAGTTCCAGTACAGCCAAGACACACAAAGAAACCCTGTTTCGAAACCCCAAACCCCAACAAAGATGTAAACAGGGGCTGAAGGGTTGGATCAATAGCTAAGAGCATCAGCTGCTCTTGCAGAACTCAGGTTCAATTCCAAGCATCCACAAAGTGGCTGACAACCTCCTATAACTCCAGTTTCAGATGATCCAATGCCCTCTTTTGAACTCCAAAACCACTAAGCAAGCACACACATGCTACACAACATTTAAGAGAAGCCTTTGCAGGGCGGTGGTGGCACACACCTTTAATCCCAGCATTCAGAGGCAAAGACTGGTAGATAACTGTGAGTTCAAGACCAGCCTTGTCTACAGAGCGAGTTCCAGGACAGACTCCAAAGCTACAGAAAAACTGTCAGGAAGGAAGGAAGGAAGAAAGGAAGGGAGGGAGGGAGGGAGGGAGGGAGGAAGGAGAAACCTTAAAAGGGTGGACATGAACCGGCCTTGGTGGTGCACAACTTTAATCCCTGAACTCAGGAAGAGACAGGCAGGTGGATCTCTGAGTTTGAAGCCAATCTGGTCTACAGAGCTAGGCCCAGGACAGTCAGGACTACACACACACACACACACACAAATTAAAAAAAAAAACAAATAGGACATAAAGCCTTTTTTCTCTCTTTTCACCTCCTCTTACTATGCAGTCCTGGTTGGCCTAGACCTTACTATGGAGACTAGACTGGCCTCTAACTTGCTTGCATAACTCCTGCCTTTGTTTCCTGACTGCTAGGATTTCAGGGACTTGTCTGGGTTTGAGCAGTATTGGAGGTGGAACCCACGGCTTAACCATGCTAAACAAGTCCTCTAGCACTGAGGTACACCCCAATCCCCAAAGCCAAACTTTTTAGCAGGATTGAAGCTATTATTTATTTTCTTGTGTGTTGCTGGAGTTTAAAATCAGGGCTTCATGCATGCTAAGCAAGTACTCTACCACTAAGCTACACACTGAGCCTAAAGCCTTTATTTTAAATTAGTACATGCTACAGAAGTATTTCTATATTATCAATTTCAAATCAAAAGTGTCACACTCTGTTCCCTATTAGTAAGCAGAAGCATTACTTTCATAGTTTGATTTTTTAATTAACAAATTCCAATACAGGGAAATTAACTATTAGTTGTTCCAGTAATAATAGTTTTTGGAAATTAAATTGTATCCTTAAGGCATGCATGGTGGTGCAGGCCTTTGATCCCAGTACTCAGGAGGCAGGAGCAGGTGGATCTCTCTGAGTTCAAGGCCAGCCTGGTCTACAGAGAGTTCCAGGACAGTCAAGGCTACACAGAGAAACCAATCCCAGTCTCAACCAAAAGAACAAAAAGCAAACAAACAAACTGTATCCTTTAAAATTAACCAGGAGTTTGCTTTCAAAGTGTTTCTAAGAAAGTTGACATATGAACTCCACTGTGTGCAACACTTCCAGTATCTACAAATGATGTTTACATTTGACAGCACATGCAACACACCTCAACAAGGACACAACAATACCCTTTCCAATCTGTCACTAGTAACTTGAACCTGTACTTAGCACTTTTAAGCACCTGCATCTAAAAAGTACAGTGTACACTGACCACAAAAGATGAAGCAAACAGTTGGTAAGGATACTACTCTTACATAATATTCTGAGAACGTCCTTTCACTGAGTATTCAGCAACTATCACATGCATGAATGGTAAGCATTCCCTATCAATCCTATTTTCCACAAAGTTGACCCAGTTTAAAGCCTGAAATTGAGGCTTCTGGACGGCAGAAAATAAGAGTTAAGTAATTGGGTAGGTCCTAAAAATACACATCACAACTACATGACTAAGATATTCGTTTAAAACTTGTGCCAAGATAACCCCTCCCTTCAAAACAAACGAAAATTGACTCATTGGCCTATTTTACTTAATTCTGGAAATTAAAAAAAAATTAAATGGATTCCTAAACACTCATTTCCTCTCTC
>NW_026067972.1:7522047-7524678 GCF_014885135.2 Alexandromys fortis
TCTCCTCCCCCCCCCTTCCCCCCGCCCTCTTCGCTCTGGTCCTCTGGGCTCCTGCTCCCGCCTGCCCGCCTCTTCCCCGCCGGGCCCCACGGTGGCGGCGCTTTGTGACGCCCGCGCGTGTCCCCCACCCTTTAAGGGCCAAGCGGCGGTGGGGATCAAGGGCGGGCCGCCGAGGATCGCTTTGGGCCCTAAGTGACGGTTGTGCGGCTGGACGCCGCGGTTCCAGAGGCGTGCCCCGGAAGGAACCTCAGGTCCTAAGGCTCTCAGAGCTCTCGCCCTGTGTGTCCCTTGGCCTCCGCAGTCTTCCTGGGTGGAACCCTGGTCCCCTGCGGGCTCCTCTCGGCGACACCCAGTCTGTGGTCCCCACACTTAGGAGATGCTAGAATAAGCTCTGTCTCGCTGATCGAACCCTTAGGCAAGTCGCCCACCTTAGGGAAGGCAGTCTCCCAAAGGAGAACTAGAGAAAAACAGAGAAGCTAGCTCCTGCTTCCTTTTTCCAAGAGAAGGTTGTGTGAAAAGAGTAGAAAACTTAGAAAACTAATACCGAACCTGAATCCAAGTCCCACTCGGTGAGATTTGGGGAAGAGCGCTGCCTATACTTTAGAGTACCTGGTTGCAAAATATTGAGGTTGGCCTGGTTTGAGCTTGGAAAGGAAGACGGGGACAAAAGCAGAAGAGTCAGTGTGAGGCCAACCTAGTAGTTCCTTGCCAGTCAGCGCTACATAGTGAGACCCTGTCTCTAAAGACAAAAGGCTGTGGTTGAACTTTTACTTCCTACGGATCCTTTCTGCTTGTTCTGCCTGGATATAACATGACTGAAGAGAGATGGGGAGACTTGGACTTCAGTCCCTGGGTTAGGCTACTCAAGGATTGTTCGCAACGGAAACCAGGAGACTGTTGGGCACGGTGGCTCACGCTTTTGATTTCAGCAATTGATAGGCAGAGGCGTGCTGACTGAATTCAAGGCCAACCTAGTCTACCTGACTAGTTCCAGGACAGCCAGAGCTACAAAGCGAGACCCTGTCTCAAAAAAAAAAAAAAAAAAAAAAAAAAAAGCCAGGCGGTGGTGGTGCACGCCTTTAATCCCAGCACTTGGGGGGCAGAGGCAGGCGGATCTTCGTGAATTCGAGACCAGCCTGGTCTACAAGAGCTAGTTCCAGGACAGGTTCCAAAACCACAGAGAAACCCTGTCTCGAAAAACCAAAAAAAAATAGAAACCAGAATACTGAAATAAGTTCCAAACATACCATTTTGGGTCCAGAAAGCTCCATTCCAACTCCTTGTTTGATCAGCTTCTGTAAAAGAAGATTGATTACACTTAAAAGGAATTGTAATGGTTAAATTGAATCTATAGGTAATAAGACATTATTTTACAAAAGTTTCAGATTTATAGAAACAGTTAAGTTCTCATGTACTTAGCACCCAGTTCCTCTATTGTAACATCTTCCACAGTATAGGACAGTTATTGTGGCTATAAAACAATACTGACAGCTTAGCATGATGCCATGCGTGTGATCCCAAGATTCTGAGGCTGAAACAGAAGGATCACTTCGAATTCTAGGCCTGCCTGACCTTCTGAAGAACCTGTCTTAAAACCAAGTGGTTCTGCTGTTCCCTGTAATCCCAGCCCTCTGGGTACAGAGACAAGAGAATCAGTTCTGAGCTATAAGACCCCAACTCAAGCACAAGGAGCCTGAGAGAAGCCTCAGCAGATACAGGAGCTGCTGTTAAGCCTGATGACAGAGGAGTCCAAGATCCACATGGTGGAAGTGAAGAACTGACTTCCTTCCACAAGCTGTCCTCTGACCTACACAATAAATAAAGATGTAAACATTGTTTAAATAGTTTAGAGGTATTTTAGTGCGCGCGCACAGCTTGCCTGCACGAATGTATCACATTCAAGCCTGGGGGCTAGAGAGAGATCAGTGGTGAAGAGTGTACCTCTCTTCCAGAGGACCTGATATCAATTCCCAGCACCCACATCAGACAGCTCACAATCATACAATCCAGCTCCAGGGAATGTTTCTGGTCTCTGTGGTCACCACACTCACATGTACTTCTCGACACAAAAATACACACCCATAATTTTTTAATATAAAAAAGGATGGGACTGGAGAAATGGTTCAGCAGTTAAGAGAACTTGATGTTCTTGCAAAGGACCTGGATTCGGTCCCCAGCACCCACTTGGTGACTCAAAACCACTTGTAACTCCACTTACAGGGGAGCCAACACCCTTTTCTCACCTCCATGGGCACTATATTCACATGGTGTACAGACATATATGGCAGGCACAACACCCATACACACACACCTTCAATCCCAGCACTTGGGAAGCAGAGGCTGATCAATCTGAGTTTGAGGCCAGCCTGGTCTACAGAGTTCTAGGACAGCAAGGGCTATACAAAGAAATTCTGTCTCAAAAAATAAAAAGGAAAACAAGAAAAATAATTCCCTCGGGAGGCAGAGGCAGGCAGATCTCTGAGTTTGAGGCCAGCCTGGTCTAAAACTACAGCAAAATCCTGTCTCAAAAAAAACGAAAATAATAATAATAGCCTGGTGGTAGTAGTGCACTCCTTTATTTTTTATTATTATTATTTTATGGTTTTTTGAGACAGGGTTTCTCTGTAGCTT
>NW_026067972.1:7527246-7531971 GCF_014885135.2 Alexandromys fortis
AAAAAAAAAAAAAAAATCCTGCTGAAGGGCATTATTTTCTTTACTTGTGATTCATGGAGAAGGGCCCAGGCCATCGTGGGTGATGCCATCCCTGGGCTGGTGGTCCTAAATTCTGTAAGCTGAGCAAGTCATGCTGAACAAACCAGTAAGTAGCATTCCTCAGCTCCTGCCTCCAGGTTCCCGTCCTGTGTGAGTTTCTGCCATCACTGCTTTTGGTGATGAACTGTTTCATGGAACTGTGAGTGAAATAAACCCTTTCCTCCCTAAGTTGCTTTGGTCATGGCGTTTGATAGCAGCAACAGTAACCCTGACTCAGACTGCCTCCAAGATAAGAAAACACTCTACATCTGAGATAGAACCATCGGCTACTTGCTTCTTCTTCTTCTTCTTTTTTTTTTTTTCAATCAAGATTCCCTCTTTTTATTTATTTATTATTGTACATTGTGTGTTGGGGGGAGGGTGTCCTGAATGGAGGTCAGAGGACAACTTTCTGGAGTAGATTTTCTCCCTTCACCATGTGAGCCCTAGGGATCAAACTCCATCTTCAGGCTTGGCACCAAGTGCCTGTACCCACTGGACTATCTCTTGCTGACCTTCTGTTTACTTTTTGGGGGACAGATTTTACTATGTCACCCAGGCTGACTTCAACTAGCAGTCTCCGCCTCAGCCTCCGGAACAGTTGATAATAGGGGTAAGGCCACCACACTTATCTAGATCAAGTATTTAGTAGACAATCCCTCAAAACTGGGATTTGTGATGTCTTTCTCATAAGTAAGACTGTTTTGGGGTTTGGTTTTTTTTTTTCTCTCTAAAGGGAATGATCACAGAGGTAAAATACCATCTGCATCACATCATACCAAGGGCATGTAATACAACAACATGGTTAGCCTTGTTGATGTTGACCTTGGTCAGCTGGCTAAGGTAGTGTGTCAAGTCTCCCCACTGTAAAGTCACTGCTTCCCCACCCCTTCATTACTGTGTTTTCTGGAAGGAAGTCACTGTACAAAAATCCAGTTGATGAGCAACTTGTTTATTTACAGACAGGGTATCTTCTTGCTGTATAGCCCAAGCTGACTTATAACTCAGTATGTAGCCCAAGCTGGCCTAAGACTTGTGAGCCTCCTGTCTCCCTGCCTGATTCTGGGGATACAGATATGTGTTACCACCAAGCACAACACCCCCGCCCCCATAGCTGAGACCTGGGTACTTTAAAGCATCATTTTCATCCCTGGGTCATCTTTAGCTGTATAGTTAAATGCAGATTGAAGTTTCTATCCCACCCGGTCCCACAGCCATTCAGTCCCCAGCGAAGGCAACATAAGACCCTGTCTCAAAACATTTTTTTTCCTTTGGTTTTTTCGAGACAGGGTTTCTCTGTGGCTTTGGAGCCTGTCCTGGAACTAGCTCTGTAGACCAGGCTGGTCTCGAACTCCCAGAGATCCGCCTGCCTCTGCCTCCCGAGTGCTGGGATTAAAGGCGTGTGCCACCATCGCCAGGCTCAAAACATTTTTAAAAGGAATAGTTGATGGGCTCCCAATCCTGTCTAGGTCATGAGACCAAGTTCTACCACTAGAATTAGAACTCCCCTCCAGGAAGGATATCCTAATTAAAGCATCCTCTCCTCCCCAAACGATGACATATACCTAGCTCTAGCTTCCTTTCCTCCACTATTCAATTTAAGGACAAGAAGATTGCTGACCTAGAAACCTGGGAGATGATGTTGACACCTTTAATAGCACAGCTGTGAGTAGACGAATAGGCAGAAAGATCTCCTTCAAAGCATTTCACCCACATACAGTCACCATAGCCCCACCCTGACCTATAGGATTATAGATCTTTAGCCTAACCCATTGAAGCACGCACCTGCATTCCTGGGCTCCAGTCAACTCACACATTCATACATGGGTATCTATCTACTCTGGGCATGGTCCGAAGGTAGACTGGCATCTTTTTAACTTCATGGGTTTTATTCTCAACTCTCCACGGTCAGTCTAGAAGCGCAATCCCACCAAGACATTATCTTTAGTCAACAGCAGCTGTTTCTTACTCATCTCTGTATCTCAGGGATAGCACCACATCTGATACAAAGTAGATACTTGGCATTTGGAATTTATGTTGCTTTATTATTATTATCTTTATTTTTTGGTGGGGGAGGGCCACATGCAACACCGAGGTGGGATGTGGAGGTCAGAGAACAACTCTCAGGAATAGGCTCTCTCTCTCTCTCTCTCTCTCTCTCTCTCTCTCTCTCTCTCTCTCTCTCTGGTTTTTCGAGACAGGGTTTCTCTGTGGCTTTGGAGCCTGTCCTGGAACTAGCTCTGTAGACCAGGCTGGTCTCGAACTCACAGAGATCCGCCTGCCTCTGCCTCCCCAGTGCTGGGATTAAAGGCGTGCGCCACCATCGCCCGGCTTAGGCTCTCTCTTTTCACGGTATGAAGCTCATGGTATAGAACCCCAGTCACCAGACTTGGCAGCAAGTGCCTTTACCCTCTGAACCATTTTGCCATTTTTGAGGAAGGGTCTTCTCTTGTAGCTCAGGAGGCCACTTAACTATTTGTTTTGGAAGGCAACAAGACTTGGTGGCATAGTCTGTAATTTCAGCACTGAATGGTAAGGCGAAAGCAGGAAGTCCAGCATTTAGGTGGTTAAGGCAGGAGGATTACTTGGAGTTGGATCTATTTAGTGAGTATCAGGTCAACCAAGGCACAACAAGATTCTGACTCAACACACACACACACACACACACACACACACACACACACACACACACACGGTGGGGGAGTCAGAGCCAAGAAGATAGTCAGTATCACAGAATAACACATTGAACCCCACCTTCCACCTCCATGGCTACGCTGTCTCAGGCACATAGCAGGTATTCCGGACAACAAAATACATAATCATATTTTTCTAATGTCTTTCACGGATTATGTTCTGAAGTAAAAGCTGAATGCAGAGAGATGAAAGAGATGGAGGGGCAGGGAGACACAAGTTCAAAGCCAGCTTCAGAGTCAGTTCAAAATCAGCCTGGGCAAGTTGGTCCTCTCTCAGAATTAAAAAGTCTGGGAATAGATAGCTCGGCGGTAGAACACTTGTGCAACATGTAAGGCCCGTTCATGACCTGGCACGGAGGGACACAACCACCCCAACAAGAATGATTGACAGAAATTACTACATTCTGTTTCATAATGGCAGGAACAGACTTGAATTGATTGATTGGTGCCCTCTTGTGGTCAAGAAAACAAAACCAATTCACCTGGTATGAGCCAAGCAGGAAACTTCTCTAGAGTCCTTTAACTTTTTTTTTTTTTTCCAAGTGAGAGCTGACATAATCTAAAGAGAGGAAGAAGAATTTTATTTGGGATATTTAAAATTTTAAAACAGCGTTTCCAGTGCCCCCAGCTGGCCTTGAACTAGCTTGCCAGCTGAGAATGACCTTGAACTAGAGATTCTCCTGCCTCCACCTCTGCTTCCTTGTTCAAGGTTTGCGCTTGTGTGCCCATTTTAGGAAATTCAATTCTCTTTTATAGATAAGGTCCAAGTATCCTTAAAGGCTGGCTTTAAAGTGCTCTTCATGCATCTCCCAGTCAAGTTCTGGAGTGCAGGCATGCGCCGCATATCCCAGCCGTCGATGACTGGGTTAGGAATGTGGCTGAATGCTTACAAAAAAATATACGATGCCTGCATTCAACCCCCACAAAAAAAGATTTGTATTTTTTAAAATTGTATTTTATTATTTAGTTTTCAGGCTTATTCACCTATTTCTTGCTCAATATATTAACATAAAGCAAGGTATACTGGTGTATGAGTGTACTCCTGGGGCTCTGGGAGTGCAGATAGGGAATTTAAGCAGGGCTGCGGTGGTGGCACACCTCTTTAATCCCACCACTCAGGAAGCAGAGTCTTTTGCTCTCTAAATTCA
Organism: Alexandromys fortis; assembly: GCF_014885135.2. NCBI lineage: Eukaryota > Metazoa > Chordata > Mammalia > Rodentia > Cricetidae > Alexandromys > Alexandromys fortis. Next base: position 7,531,166 of record NW_026067972.1, read on the forward strand.
AGGCCAGTCTGGTCTACAGAGAGAGTCCCAGGACTATATAGAAAAACCCTGTCTTGGGGGCAGGGAAAGGATATCAGAAATTCAAGTTTAGCCTAAACTACAAATTATGTTCAAGTTCATGTATCCCAAGACTGATGGGGATACAAGAAATCTGTCTCCGCACATCTTTAATCCTAACACTAGAGAGGCAGAACAGGTGGATCTCTTGAGTTTGACGCCAGCCTGGTCTACAGAGTGAGTTTCAGGACAGCCAGAGCTGTTATACAGAGCTGTCTCAAGAGATAAATGCATAGGGGCTGGGGAGATAGTTCAAGCATTAAGAGCACGTACTAGTTTTGCAGAGGACCTGAATTCAGCTCCCAGCACTTACATCAGGCTACTCAACTACCTCTGACTCCAGCTCCAAGGAATCTGATGCCTCTGGCCTTGGCAGGTACCTAAATTCACATCTTAAAAATAGTAAAAGTAGGGGCTGGAGAGATGGCTCAGAGGGTAAGAGCACCAGCTACTATTCCAGAGGTCCTGAGTTCAATTCCCAGCAACCACATGGTGGCTCACAGCCATCTATAAGGAGATCTGGTGCCCTCTTCTGGTGTGCAGGCAGAATACTATATACATAATAAATAAATCTTTTTTTTTTTTTTCGAGACAGGGTTTCTCCGTAGCTTTTGGTTCCTGTCCTGGAACTAGCTCTTGTAGACCAGGCTGGTCTCGAACTCACAGAGATCCGCCTGCCTCTGCCTCCCAAGTGCTGGGATTAAAGGCGTGCACCGCCCGGCAATAAATAAATCTTAAAAAAAAATAAA
>NW_026067972.1:7541578-7545185 GCF_014885135.2 Alexandromys fortis
CCCAGTCAAGTTCTGGAGTGCAGGCATGCGCCGCATATCCCAGCCGTCGATGACTGGGTTAGGAATGTGGCTGAATGCTTACAAAAAAATATACGATGCCTGCATTCAACCCCCACAAAAAAAGATTTGTATTTTTTAAAATTGTATTTTATTATTTAGTTTTCAGGCTTATTCACCTATTTCTTGCTCAATATATTAACATAAAGCAAGGTATACTGGTGTATGAGTGTACTCCTGGGGCTCTGGGAGTGCAGATAGGGAATTTAAGCAGGGCTGCGGTGGTGGCACACCTCTTTAATCCCGCCGCTCAGGAAGCAGAGTCTTTTGCTCTCTAAATTCAAGGCCAGTCTGGTCTACAGAGAGAGTCCCAGGACTATATAGAAAAACCCTGTCTTGGGGGCAGGGAAAGGATATCAGAAATTCAAGTTTAGCCTAAACTACAAATTATGTTCAAGTTCATGTATCCCAAGACTGATGGGGATACAAGAAATCTGTCTCCGCACATCTTTAATCCTAACACTAGAGAGGCAGAACAGGTGGATCTCTTGAGTTTGACGCCAGCCTGGTCTACAGAGTGAGTTTCAGGACAGCCAGAGCTGTTATACAGAGCTGTCTCAAGAGATAAATGCATAGGGGCTGGGGAGATAGTTCAAGCATTAAGAGCACGTACTAGTTTTGCAGAGGACCTGAATTCAGCTCCCAGCACTTACATCAGGCTACTCAACTACCTCTGACTCCAGCTCCAAGGAATCTGATGCCTCTGGCCTTGGCAGGTACCTAAATTCACATCTTAAAAATAGTAAAAGTAGGGGCTGGAGAGATGGCTCAGAGGGTAAGAGCACCAGCTACTATTCCAGAGGTCCTGAGTTCAATTCCCAGCAACCACATGGTGGCTCACAGCCATCTATAAGGAGATCTGGTGCCCTCTTCTGGTGTGCAGGCAGAATACTATATACATAATAAATAAATCTTTTTTTTTTTTTTCGAGACAGGGTTTCTCCGTAGCTTTTGGTTCCTGTCCTGGAACTAGCTCTTGTAGACCAGGCTGGTCTCGAACTCACAGAGATCCGCCTGCCTCTGCCTCCCAAGTGCTGGGATTAAAGGCGTGCACCGCCCGGCAATAAATAAATCTTAAAAAAAAATAAAAATAATAAAGGTAAATCTTTAAAAATGAAAAGAGATACGTCATACTTGAACAGTGCTACTAAGAATCACAATCATCTAATAGTAACTAACATCTCTATGTAATAGGGTGTTATAGGATAATCTTTTTGTACACTGTGAAGATATATCTCTGCCAAGACACCTTCTGATTGGTTTAATAAAGAGCTTAACAGCCAATAGCTAGGCAGGAGAGGATAGGCCAGACTTCTAAGCAGAGATAGAAACTCTGCAAAGAAGAGAGGCAGAATTCTCTGGCTAGACGCAGAGGAAATGGGACATAGTGTACTGAGGGGAAGTAAGGAGCCACATGACAGAGTGTAGATTAACATAAATGGGTTAATTTAAGTTGTAAGAGCTAGTGTATGAAGCCAGGTGGTGGTGGCGCATGCCTTTAACCCAGCATTCGGGAGGCAGAGGTGGAGGCAGGCAGATCTCTGTGAGTTCCAGGCCAGCCTGGTCTACAAAGCAAGTTCCAGGGCAGCTAGGACTCTTACACTGAGAAGCCCTGTCTCTGGGAACAAACAAACAAAAAACACAAAAAAGCTAGTATGTACAAGCCTTAAGTTAAAGCCAAGCGTTCATAATGAATAAGAAGCCTCTGTATCATTATTTGGGAGTTGGCAATCCAAATAAAGTCTGACTACAATAGGTCCTTCACAGACAGTATCTCTGTCAAACCTCACAAAATTCATTAGTCATTCACTCATTTTACTGTGTTAAAGAATTTAAAGGTTAAAGAGGTTAAATAACGGGGGGGGGGGGGGGGGGGGGTGATGGTGGCATATGCCTTTGATCCTAGCACTTGGGAGGCAAAGGTAGGTAGATCTCTGTGAGTTTGAGGCCAGCCTGGTCTACAGAATGGGTTCCAGGACAGGCAGGGCTGTGATGCATGCAGAGAAGCCTTGTCTGAAAATAAAAAACAAAAGAGGTTAAACAACAAGCTACCCAAGGTCACTCAAAAACCGTGGCAGAACCTCAAGTTAGCATCGATCATACCACTTCATGGATTTCTTTTTTTTTTTTAAGATTTATTTATTTATTATGTATACAGTGTTCCGTCTGTATATATGCCTATTCGCCAGAGAGGGCACCAGATCTCATTACAGATGGTTGTCAGCCACCATGTGGTTGCTGGGAATCGAACTCAGGACCTCTGGAAGAGCAGTCAGTGCTCTTAACTGCTGAGCCATCTCTCCAGCCCCCATGGATTTCTTTTGTGGAGGGAAAAGGGAATCTTTCTTGCTGTGTAGCACAAGTTGGCCTTGAACTCAAGATTCTCCTGAGAGCCTCTGCAGTGCTAAGATTACAGGTATGCTCCATGACACCTAGCTTCCACCACCCCACTTCAGTGAGACTGCTATTAGTTGCCTTGCTGTGATGTTCTTAGTATAATATGTTGACAGCAATCTGTGTGCACCACAGCACCGCCCACGTAGTACCGAGGCTGTTTACTTCTTCCTCTCAGCCATCAAGATGCTCTCGGGAAAGCCATTCATCCTTCCTTTCATTCAACAAATATAGGGAGTGCTTCTTGCGTGACAGACCCCGTGCTAATTGCCAGGAATACAGCAATGAATAAGACAGAGATTTCCTGGTCATGGTGGCACATATCAATAAACTCAACTCTTGGAGGATGGAGACAGGAAAGATAAGAAACTCATGGTCAGTCTCAACTATATACTGAGTTTAAGGCCGTTCTGGCTTACTCAGGAAGGAAGCAAACAAACAAGAGTCACCTTAAGGCACTGGCTCACCACCAAGCCTGGTGGAAAGAGAGAACCAACTCCTCCAAGATGTCCTTCACACGTGTGTCATGGCACAAAGTAAAGGGGAAAAAATTAGAAACAAACAAGACATAAACAATCAATTAATGCCATTTATGTGGCTGGCTAAAGGTTCTTTTTTCTTTTTCTTTCTTTTCTTTTCTTTTCTTTTTTTTTGGTTTTTCGAGACAGGGTTTCTCTGTGTTGCTTTGGAGCCTGTCCTGGAACTAGCTCTTGTAGACTAGGCTGGCCTAGAATTCACAGAGATTCACCTGCCTCTGCCTCCCGAGTGCTGAAATTAAAGGCGTGAGCCACTGCCACCCGGCCTGGCTAAAGGTTCTAATGGTTGACACAGGAATAGATACAAGCAAGCAGTTAGAAAATCTCTGGGAGATAGTGGCAGTTCCAGGTTATCCTTAGCACCACAACAAATTTGAGGCCACCCTGGGCTACATGAAACATTGTCACAAAAAGAACAGCAAACACACACACAATACACAAAACCTAAACAAGGTGCTTGCTTACCATGTTAGAGGTCTTGCATTGTTAAAAATAAAGAGAGAAAGAGACAGACAGACAGACAGACAGACAGACAATAGGACAGCCTGGTCTGTGTAGCAAGTTGTAGGCCAGTCAAGGCTTCATAGTGAGTGCCTATCTCAGAGAGAGAGAGACAGAGA
>NW_026067972.1:7550097-7551484 GCF_014885135.2 Alexandromys fortis
AGAGAGAGAGAGAGAGAGAGAGAGAGAGAGAGAGATATCAGATATGGGGCTGGAGAGAAGGCTCGGAAGTTAAGAGTACTAGCTGTTCTTCCAGAGGTCCTGTGGTCAATTCCCAGCAATAACACAGTGGCTCACAGTCATCTATAATGAGATCTGGTACCCTCTTCTGGCAATCAGTATACATGGAGGCTGGTGAATATATACAAAATAAATAAGCAAATCTTTAAAAAAAAATACCAGTGATAGCAGTGAATGCCTGCAGTTCCAGCTACTCAAAGTGGCTGAGGCAGGAGCCCCTCTTAGGTCTATAAGTCTAAGATCCAAGACCAGTTTAAGCAGTGAAGAAAGATCCCTTATCTCAAAAAGAACCAAAAAAAGGTAGGAAAAGATGCAGTTACAAATGAAAGCAAGACGGGGAAGAGACATGACAAGCATCTGCACGTTTGTGAAGTGATACATAACTAGATAAAAGGGACTAACCTGTGAAGTAGAGAGGCAAGAACATCCTACCAGGTTTCTGACTTTTGGTCAAGACTTATGAAACTCTCTATCCTGGACACCAAGTACAGGACCTGACATTTCTTTTTCTTTGTTTTCGAGACAGGGTTTCTCTGTGTAGTCTTGGCTGTCCTGGAACTCACTATGTAGACCAGGCTGGCTTTAAACTCACAGAGATCCACCTGCCTCTGCCTCCCGAGTGCTGGGATTAAACACTTACTACTTTTGAGAGTAGCTGGGCTCTTTCTCCAGCACCCACACATGGTCTTACAACTGCCTGTAACTCCACTTCTAGGAGTCCAATACCGTCTTTAGGCTTCCAAAGGTTCCTGCACACACGTGGTGCACAGAAACTCCTGGGCACAAAGCCATAAAATCAAAAATAAATTTAAAAGATTTACTTTCAAGACTGGAGAGATGGCTCAGCAGCTAAGAGCTCTGACTGCTTTGCTAGAGGACCTGGTTCAATTCCCAGCACCTACATTGTGACTCACTACCATCTGTTACTGCAGTTCCAGGGGATCCCATGAGCTCATCTGGACTCCACGAGCACTGTACATACATGGTACATGGATACACATGGAAGAATATGTATATACCTATACACATAAAGTAAAATTACTTACATGACCTGTGTCTCTAATCTCAGCAGTCAGGAGGCAGAGGCATGTGGAACTCTCTGAGTTCCAGGGCAGCCAGAGGTACAGGGTGAGACACTGTTAAAAAAAAATTATAGCCAGGCGGTGGTGACGCAAGCCTTTAATCCCAGCACTCAGGAGGCAGAGGCAGGCGGATCTCTGTGAGTTCGAGGCCAGCCTGGTCTACAAAGGGAGTTCCAGGACAGGCTCCAAAACTACAGAGAAACCCTGTCTCGAAAAGCCAAATATAT
>NW_026067972.1:7557381-7560517 GCF_014885135.2 Alexandromys fortis
ACCCTGTCTCGAAAAGCCAAATATATATATATATATATATTTGCATGTAGGTATGTGTACCATGGGAGTGCCTGGTGCCAAAGGAGGGCATCTGATTTCCTAGAACTAGGGTTACAGCCAGTAGTTGTGAGCCCTGGTGCTGTGTGAATCCTGTGAATGAAACCAGGTCCTCTGCATGAGCAGCAAAGTGCTTTAAGCCCTCAGCGATGTCTCCAGGGGTAGAATTCTTTTTGTTGTTTTCCAGAAATCTTTTTTCCTCCCTTAATTACGTGTGTGTGTGTGTGTGTGTGTGTGTGTGTGTGTAAAGCACACACGTATCACACAAATGAATGTGGAGGTCAGAGGACAACTAGCAAGGGTTGGTTCTCTCCTTCCATGTGGGTCCCAGGGCATAATGGCAGATGCTTTTACCCACGGAGTGGTCTTGTAAGGTCCTAAGGTGCCAACTCTTGACCTCTTTTCTTCCCCATTACTCCCCTCTGCTCTGTCTCCCCCCCCCCTGCTCTGTCTTATTTATCTTACAAAACAGTCCTGGCTAGCCTGACACTTCCTACATAGACTAGGCTGGCCTTGAACTCAGAGATCTGCCTGCCTCTGCCCCCTGAGTGCGTCTATTACTTCACTGGGATGCGGGGATTAAAGATATGCACCAAATGGTGGAGGTGCATGCTTTTAATCCCCGCACTTGGAAGGCAGAGGCAGGTGCATCTCTGTGAGTTCTAGGCCAGCCTGGTCTAGAGAGTTCCAAGACAGCCAGGACTACACAAGGAGAAATCCTGTCTCTTTCAAAAACAAACAAACCAAGACATTCATCACCATGCTGAATTTATTTTCTTTATTGAGACACGGTACCATTTTCTAGCCCTGGACTGATCTGGAACTCTCTCTGTAGACCAGTCTGGTCTTGCCTGCTTCTGCCTCCTAAATGCTTAGATTAAAGGTATATGCACCACACATAACCTAGATAAGGTATCTTAAGAGGTAGACGCCAAAGTGTCATTTTCAGTTTCCCTCTAGTAGCTCAGGCTCAGGCTTGTGAATGGAATTATTGTAAAGAGCATTCATGTGCAGCTCAAGTGGTTTTGTAAGATAATAGATAAAGGTAAAGTAAATCTGATGAGATAGTAACACTGAATGAAGATGGAAAGCTATTTAGAAATTCACTATTACAAAGATCTGTGTTTAAACTTTTAATGTTTGTATCTTTTATACACATACACATGTGTGTGTGCGTATACACACACATATTTTTCAAGACAGGGTTTCTCTGTGTAACAGTCTTGGCTGTCCTAGAACTTGTTTTGTAGACAAGGCTGGCCTCGAACTCAGAGATCCGCCTCTGACTCCTGAGTGCTGGGATTAAGGGCATGTGCCACCACTGCCTGGCCGTTATTTTATATTTAAAGAAGGAAAAGTTGGAGAGAGGCTATGTTAGAATTCTAGATACTTGAACTACACTTGGCTGGGAAAACAGAAAAAAAACGAATTCGAGAGGTAGAAATCACATGACTTGCTAATAGACACGACAGGTCAGCTGTTGACAACTACTAGCATAAACAGGCAAACAAAACAAAACAAAACAAAAACCCCACCGGAAACGAAGGCAAGCTCCACCCTTCTCTTCCTAGATAGGGAAGTGAGGAAAGAACGCGACCAGTTGGACTCACACGCGCTTCCGGTGTAGTGTCGCGAAGAAATAGTAAATCCCAGGACCGCCTTTGGTCCCGCCCATAATGGGCGGTTCCGTGCAAAGGATTGACCAATAGTGATAGAGATGACGTGCTCTAGCCCAATGGTCCTGCAGTGGGAGGGACCTGTGACAGGGGTTCGAACTCTGGAGTTGTCCTTTCGGCCCACGTGGGGAGCTACGCGGTAGATCCGGCTTGAATTCCTAGTGCGGGAGAGTAACCTGCGGTGGAGATGGGGCCGGCCCCCGCCGGAGAGCAGCTTCGCGGAGCAGCAGGGGAGCCAGAGGTTGGTTGATCTCAGTAGGTGAAAGAGTTCCAAAATGTGCTTTCTTGGCTACAGAGCATGAGGTAGTCAGGCCTGACAGCTCGTGGGAGACTTCAGGGCGGCCCATCCTGGAGGAACCGCATTTCCACCATTCTTCTAACTTAGATCATTGGGTAAAGATTTTCAAGGAAGCGAGGCCTGGCAAGATCTAAATGCAGCAGGATTGGAGGAGATTTGTGGTATCTGGACCCACGAGGGCTTTGAAGCTCTGCTTAAGGCAATGAACATTAAATTAACTCAGCCAGGCCCAAGTAAGACAGCTGTCAGACTCATCCCCATGACGAACATCCCGAGTTGTCTAAAATCCGATGCCCACTGAAAGGGAGGACCTAGAGAAGATGAAACCTTTACCCATAACCTTTAAGCAACTGATGTAGGTACCTACGGTTTCATGTTGGCTTTTCCCTCTCTGGTCATAGGTTTTGGAGCTTGGCCTGGAAGAGGGGAGCAAGGAGAAGGTGACCTCCAGAAAGCGCGCAAAAACTGAGCCACCTGCAGACAGCCTCCTGCAGCCCGTGAAGCTCAGTCGGGCAGAACTGTACAAGGAGCCTACAAACGAGGAGCTGAATCGCCTGCGGGAGACGGAGATCTTGTTCCACTCCAGCTTGCTTCGCTTGCAGGTACTTACAGGCGACCCGGGCATGGGTGAGAGGGATTTCCCTGGGGTCCTGAGCCTGACAGGTTTTCCTTTTTCCCTCTCTAACAGGTGGAGGAGTTACTGAAGGAAGTGAGACTCTCAGACAAGAAGAAAGAGAGGATTGATGCTTTCCTGAAGGAGGTCAACCAGCGGATCCAGAGAGTGCCCTCAGTCCCTGAGACTGAGGTGAGAAGGGTTGCCTGGGGAATCTGACACTCTGCTGTTCTCCCAAGAGAGTGGGGTGCAAGGGAAATCATTGTCATTGCGAGAAAGCTGAACCGGGTCACCAGACATCCATGTATTTATCACTCAGCAACCTTGTGTATGGGCCGAATGGTAGGGCGCCCACCTTTGATCTCAGCACTCGGAAGGCAGAGACAGGCGGATTTTTGTGAGTTCAAAGCCAGTCTGTTCTACAAGAGTGAGTTCCAGGACAGTCAAGGCTGTTACACAGAGAAACCCTGTCTCAAACCCCCCCCCCCCCAA
>NW_026067972.1:7561149-7574419 GCF_014885135.2 Alexandromys fortis
TGTTTCCAGGTTCTGGCTATGACAAACAAAGCTGCTGTGAACATAGTTGAGCACATGTCCTTGTGGCACGATTGAGCATCCTTTGGGTATATACCCAAAAGTGGTATTAGTGGGTCTTGAGGAAGGTTGTTTCCTAATTTTGTGAGAAATCGCCACACTGACATCCAAAGGGGTTGGACCAGCTTGCATTCCCACCAGCAATGCAGAAGTGTTCTCTTTTTCCCACAACCTCTTCAGCATAAGTCGTCATCAGTGCTTTTGATCTTGTCCATTCTTACAGGTGTAAGATGGAATCTCAGAGTTGTTTTGATTTGCATTTCTCTGATGACTAAGGATGTTGAACATTTCCTGAAGTGTCTTTCAGCCATTTTAGATTCCTCTGTTGAGAGTTCTCTGTTTAGGTCTGTACTCCATTTTTTTTTAATTGGATTATGTGATCTTTTGGTGTCCAATTTCTTGAGTTCTTTGTATATTTTGGAGATCAGACCTCTGTCTGATGTGGGGTTAGTGAAGATCTTTTCCAATTCTGTAGGCTGTCGTTTTGTCTTGTTGACCGTGTCCTTTGCTTTACAGAAGCTTCTCAGTTTCAGGAGGTCCCATCTGTTAATTGTTTCTCTCAGTGTCTGTGCTGCTGGGGTTATATTTAGGAAGTGGATCCCTGCGCCAGTGTGTTCAAGTGTACTTCCCACTTTCTTTTCTATAAGGTTCAGTGTGGCTGGCTTTATGCTGAGGTCTTTAATCCATTTGGATTTGAGTTTTGTACATGGTGATAGATATGGGTCTATTTTCATTCTTCTACATGTTGATATCCCATTTATGCCAGCACCACTTGTTGAATATGCTTTCTTTTTTCCATTTGATATTTTTTGCTTCTTTATTCAAAAATCAGGTGTTCGGAAGATGTGTGGATTGATATCTGGGGTCCATTGGTCCTCCTGTCTGTTCTTATTCCAATACCAGACTGTTGTTGGTACTGTAGCTCTGTAGTAGAGTTTAAAGTCAGGGATTGTGATGCCTCCAGAAGTTCTTTTATTGCCCAGGATTGTTTTGGCTATCCTGGGTGTTTTCCTTTTCCAAATGAAGTTGAGTACCATTCTTTCAAGGTCTTTGAAGAATTTTCCTGGGATTTTGATGTGCCGATAGTTTTGATTTTATGTATTTGTTTATTTATTGTGACAGGGTCTTGTATAGTCAAGGCTGGCCTTGAACTTGTTACTATATAGTCAAGGGTGACTTCGAACTCCAGATCTTCCTGCCTTCCCAAATGCTGGGATTACAGGTGTGTGCCAGCATTTTTAACCTGAAAATAGGTAATAACAGAACTAAATTTTAAATATTTTTTTTCAGTCAAGTTGTCTTCATAGAGAAGGTATTTATGGAAGATTGAGAGTTTAGTTTTTAACATGCTGGTATGTTGTCTACTAGACATCGGGGCTTTGTGAGGAAGATAGTAGAATCCATGTGTTTCCTCTCCGTCCTTCCAGCTCACCGACCAGTCATGGCTCCCAGCTGGCGTTCGAGTGCCCCTCCACCAGGTGCCCTATGCTGTGAAGGGTTCCTTCCGCTTCCTGCCTCCGTCCCAGATCACTGTCGTGGGCAGCTACCTTCTGGGCACTTGTATCCGACCAGACGTCAACGTGGATGTGGCGCTGACCATGCCCAGGGTAAGGCCCGTGGTTTGGGGGTGTAGAGGGCCGCCACTCTGAGGGTAGCTTAGATGGGCCCTTGGTCCAGTTACTGTCCCTTTGAGCTCTTCGTCTGAACGTTGGATATGATGCTCCCGTTGTGTTACGCACTCCTGAGTCAGTGATAGTGCCCTGGGAATTAAAATTAAGCCTAGCTTTGACCTAGCCCCTAGCTCCATAAGCACTTCTGTGTCTGACTTCTCTCTCTTTTTTTTTTTTTTTTGGTTTTTCGAGACAGGGTTTCTCTGTGGCTTTGGAGCCTGTCCTGGCACTAGCTCTAGCTCTGTAGACCAGGCTGGTGACTTCTCTCTTTTTCCCTGACTCCTCCAGGAAATCTTCCAGGACAAAGACGGCCTGAACCAGCGCTACTTCCGCAAGCGTGCTCTTTACCTAGCTCACTTGGCTTACCACCTGGCCCAGGATCCTCTCTTTGGCAGTGTTCGCTTCTCTTACACCAGTGGCTGCCACCTGAAGCCCTCGCTGCTGCTGCGGCCACAGGGTGGGAGTCACCCACTGGGTTTGGTGCACAGTGTGGGGTGACAAATCCGGATGGGGGTGGTCACAAGGTCCGAAAGGTCTAGAGAGTAGAAATAGGAGCCTTAAGGCCAAGGTGAGAGGCATTGGTCTCAAATTATGAGGTGGAAAGTCATAGGTGCCCCAAGTATGAGGGGGTGGTGAGGGGATCCCTCTGGTTTCAGGAGTTGTAGGATATCAGTATTCCTTGTCCCCGCCTAGGGAAGGATGAGCGTCTGGTTACTGTACGCCTGCATCCGTGTCCTCCTTTGGACTTCTTCCGCCCTTGCCGCTTGCTGCCAACCAAGAACAATGTGCGTTCTGCCTGGTACCGAGGGCACAGTGCTCCGGAGAATGGTCAGTAGGCACTGGTGTTGGAATGTGTTGGTGGACCGGGGTTTTGCGGAGGCTTTGTTCCTCACAGCTTCTATATATTTTTTCCTCAACAGCTAGCCCAGAGCCCCCCACACCCCACTATAACACATGGATCCTGCAGGATACAGCTCTTGAGTCCCAAATGCACCTGCTATCCATTGTGTTGGGCTCTGCCCAGGGGCTGAAGGATGGTATAGCACTTCTGAAGGTTTGGCTGCGGCAGCGGGAGCTGGACAAGGTGAGCTGAAGGTGCCCTAGTGGCCTCCCCTCCCCATGTTACTGGCTGCTTCTGAGCTCAGATCTGTTGTGTCTCTTTCAGGGCCTGGGTGGATTTAATGGCTTCCTTATTTCCATGCTGGTTGCCTTCCTCGTGTCTAAGCGCAAGATCCATACTACCATGAGCGGCTACCAGGTCCTGAGAAGTGTCTTGCAGTTTCTGGGTAAGGCAGCTAGATTGGGAAGGCCAGGGGTTCCACTTACCCCGGGGACCCAGCTCCTTTAGTTCCTTGTCACCAGATGAGAAACAAATAGGTATAGCCACCCGGGCTGCGGGAGGGTGTCCCTGCGGCTGGGTCCCAAGGGAAACCTCCTAACACCTCCCCTCTTTAATCTAGCCACTACGGATCTGACGGTCAACGGAATCAGTTTATCTCTGGGTTCAGATCCCTCCATGGTGAGTTAGGGAAGGTCAGGGCTGTGCCAGGACCCGAAGGTAGCCGTGACTGGCCCGATCAGTCCTGACTGTCTTCTCTCTGCCTGGCAGCCAGTCCTGGCCGACTTCCACCAGGTCTTCCCAGTTGTGTTCCTGGACTCCACAGGCCACCTCAACCTCTGTGCCGATGTCACAGCTTCTACTTACAAGCAGGTACCCGCGGGCTCCTAGTCCTGTATCCTCCAGAGGTCCCAGCCCAGACGCTGTTCCTTTGTCAGACACTCCCCTCCAAAGAAGTAAGGTCAGAGGTGACCCCTTCAGCCCATGAGGGTGACAGCTGTGGCCCCTCCTTTACCCTGTGGCCCAGGTGCAGCACGAGGCCCAGCTGTCCATGGCCTTGCTGGACAGCCAAGCTGACGATGGATTTCACTTGCTGTTGATGACTCCCAAACCCATGGTGCGGGCTTTTGACCACATTGTCCAGTGAGTTTGGGGCTGATACAGGGTGCGGGTCATTGCGGGGGGGGGGGGGGGGGGAAGCAGCAAGGACCTAGTGGGCCCTAATTGGTCCTCTTCATCCTATGCCCTCCAGTCTCCGCCCACTGAGTCGTCTGCAGGCAGCATGTCACCGGCTAAAGCTCTGGCCAGAGCTACAGGACAATGGTGGGGACTATGTTTCGGCAGCTTTGGGCCCGCTAACCGCGATTTTGGAGCAGGGTCTGGGGTCCCGGCTGCGCCTTCTGGCTCACTCTCGGCCTCCAGTCCCAGAGGTGAGACCGGGTATGATGGGGAGTTTGTGGGGTCCCAAGGGACACCAAAGACGAGCTGCCCAGCTGGCTAGTTTCTAGACCAGGCTGGGGGACGTTGGGGTTGAACTCGCCCCTTTTATTCCCTACAGTGGGACATCAAGGAAGATCCACCGAAGCACAAGGACTGTGGGACCCTGACCCTGGGGTTGCTCCTCCAGCCTGAGGGACTGACCAGTGTTCTTGACCTAGGTCCTGAGGCTGACCGGCCTGAGGTGTGCAGCCCCAGCCTGTCCGTGGGGAGGAGTGGGTGGGTCCCCCTCATGCTGCCCGAGCTGAGGCCTCTCATGGTGGAGCTTTCTGAGACAGCCTAGTTTGCTTCAGCGCTTAGGATTGAGCCTAGCTAGGGCTTCGAGCGTGCTGGTAGGCAAGGCCTACTGCTGCTACACCCTGACTCAGTCTCTCTTTCCTGATCTTTCCTCCCATCCTTTGCTTCTCCCCAGGCTGCTGAGTTCCGTCAGTTCTGGGGGTCCCGCTCAGAACTGAGACGTTTTCAGGACGGAGCCATCCGGGAAGCTGTGGTCTGGGAGGCGGCCTCTGTTTCTGAGAAGCGCCTTATTCCTCAACAGGTGGTCACCCACCTCTTGGCACTGTGAGTGTTAGCATCTTCATGCTAGGAAGCTGCTGTGGTCAGTGGACGTAGCCCCTGATGCCCTCATTGTATCTGTGTTCTTTAGCCATGCTGACATCCCAGATACCTGTGTCCACTATGTGGGTGGTTTCCTTGACGCACTGATCCAAGGCCCGAAAGAGGTAAGAGCCTGAGTCTGACCAAGTGATTGTAGAGTGATACTGCGGGGCAAGACTGGAAAGAACCTTTCCTACTGCAGCCAGCCTGCATCTTCTGTGTCCAGCAGGGGGTGCTGTGGTCCTGCAGGATCCTAGATGGTGCTGGGGTTCTGTAAGATCCAGACTTCTTCCTGAGTGTCTTCTCTCCTCCAGCTGTCCAACACAGGTGAAGAAGCCCTGGCATCAGCTGTGCGTAGCTATGATGACCTCAGCCGCCTGCTGTGGGGGCTGGAAGGACTCCCACTCACCGTGTCTGCTGTTCAGGGAACTCACCCAGTGCTGCGCTATACAGAGGTGAGGTGGGGAGTCCCTTCCGGTTGGTGCCTCCCTCACACCTCTGTTCAGTCCCTTTTACCTCCTGTCTCTGGCTCTCCCTCCCTGCTAAAGTTATCGTCCTCATTTCTTCTATAGGTATTCCCTCCAACCCCGGTTCGGCCTGCCTATTCCTTCTATAAGCATCTCAAAGAGCGGGCTTCCCTGTTGCCCCGGCTGGATAAGCCCTGCCCAGCCTACGTGGAGCCTATGACTGGTAAGAGGGTCCTGGGGAGGGAGTGGGAGAGGCAGCAGGCTCCCAGTATTAGATCTCTCGCCCCTTTTATTCTTCAGTGGTTTGTCACCTCGAGGGCAGCGGAAAGTGGCCTCAGAGTGCCGAGGCTGTGCAGCGGGTCCGAGCTGCCTTCCAGCTGCGCCTGGCGGAACTGTTGTCGCAGCGGCATCGGCTGCAGTGCCGCGCCACCGCCACACACACCGACGTCCTCAAGGTCAGACTGGTGCAGGCTGGGAAACCACAGAGAACGGGCTCCAGGGGTGTCCCTGTGGGTCCTGTGGTCGCCTGCGGGTAGTGTGCTAGGGGCCCAGGGGTACAGGCAGCAGAGCGCCCCCTTGTGTTCTGACATCACTTCCTTTGCCGCATCTTCCCACAGGATGGGTTTGTGTTCAGAATTCGAGTGGCCTATCAACGGGAGCCACAGATCCTGAAGGAGGTACGGAGCCCCGAGGGCATGATCTCTATGAGAGACACACCCGCCTCCCTCCGCCTTGAGAGAGAAACCAGGCTGTTGCCCCTGCTCACCAGTGCCCTGCATGGGTAAGGCTCCATGCATAAGCTCGTCTTGGATGTAGGCCTTCCCCTGCCCCCGTTCTGCTCGCCTGGCTACCAGACTCTCTGAGAGGCCAGATAGCACCTCTGTTACTAATGGTGATACCGTTAGTAACAGCCTCCCAGGTGTTTGCCCGGCTAATATGCAATAGTACATGTAACACATTAGCACAGAGGCCAGCGTGGGGCAGGGGTCTAATGCCCGTGGCTGTAGGGCTAAAATGCTGTGTGGGGCTCTGGGTTCACGGCTCTCACTACCATTCCTTCCTCTCCCAGACTCCAGCAGCAGCACCCGGCCTTCTCAGGTGTGGCTCGCCTGGCCAAGCGGTGGGTACGTGCCCAGCTTCTGGGTGATGGATTCACCGATGAGAGCCTGGATCTGGTGGCTGCTGCCCTCTTCCTGCACCCCGAGCCCTTCACCCCTCCCAGGTAGTTCCTCCAACATTTTTCTAACCCCGGAAGTTGCCCTTCGTGATGCAGTTTTTACTCTAAATGGGGGAGGGTGGCTACGTCCCCCATGAGGACAGTCCCAGACCCAGACTTCCCGGATTGTAGAAGCCTGGGAAGGGGGACGTGAGGCCTCATGTTCTTTCTCATCTGTCTGCTCAGCTCCCCGCAGGTTGGCTTTCTTCGATTCCTTTACCTGGTCTCTACCTTTGATTGGAAGAACAACCCACTCATTGTCAACCTCAACAGTGAACTGACTGGTAAGCGGTAGACTCGGGTCAGACCACTAGAAGAACTGCCCTTATAGATGGCACAGAAAGACAGACAGGGTCTCCCTGGAATTCTGTCAGGGAAGCCTCCCACGTCCCAGATGGCTAAGCCTAACTGTCTATCTTGGGGACTAGGATTGTCAGGAGGAAGAAACCCCCCACCCCCCATGGAGTCTGGCTTAGAGAGCTTTGCCCATGTGGTCCATGACAGAATGGACCGGGCTGGTGAGCAGGCCACCCAGGGCTGTGGAGAGAGGGGAGAGCAGAGAAAGGCTTCTTGAATGCTAGGTGAGAGGTCTTGTGGCCGGGGAGCAGGAAGTTAGACTGGGTGCCCACACCTTGGAGGTGGGATTGTTGGTTTCCCATTGTAATCTTAGGAGCTCTGGGTCTCAGCAGAGAACAGGGTGTCGGGTTCCTAATTCTCCAGGTGTGTGAGAGCCCAGGACGAGGGGGGCCTTGGGCAGGCCTCGGCTTGTGCAAGCCGGAGACTAGTCTAGGGGTGACAAGCAGGGGAACTCTGCCTCTGGGCTGGTGCTGGGAGATTAACACCCTACCCCATTGAGGCCACGTGGTGTCCCTTTCATAACCTTTGTCCTTTAGGAGAGAGGTATTGGAAAATTCCTATGATGGGCAGTTGCTAGTTACACGGTCTGTGTGGGGCTGACATGGCATCCCCTCTGTCTCTAGCTGAGGAGCAGGTAGAGATTCGAAGTAGTTTCCTGGCAGCTCGGACACAACTCCCGGTCATGGTCATCATTACTCCCCAGGACCGCAGAAGCTCTGTGTGGACGCAGGATAGACCCTCTGCCCAGGTTCAACCCCCTACCTGTCCCAAAATTAAATTTTTTTTCTAATACTGAAAAGAAAGGCCCAGGCCAAGCTCAAAGAACCATGGTCAGTCAATCTTGTGACTTTTCTATGTCCCAGATCCTTCAGCAGCTCGTGATACTGGCCGCTGAAGCCCTCCCTGTCCTGGAGAGGCAGCTGATGGATCCCCGGGGGCCTGGGGACATTAGGGTAAGCATCTGACTCAGGGTTTACTCCTAGGGCCAGAAGTCCAGAGTCGAGGGCTTCTCAGGGTACCCAGTTGCTCTGTGTGGTGAGACAATACAGAAAAGCTTTGAAGCTGCCATGGTGGCCGGCAGTGGTAGAGCCTGTCAGAAATCCTGGGCGTCCTTTTGCCTTCTGCTTCTGGACTCCAGCTGGCCTGGCTGCTTCCCTCACTGGGACTTGCTGTTCTCACCTTCTGTGGGCACACAAGCCCTTAATGGATGACCAGGTGCTTGGGCGTGAGGTACGTGGAAGGGTAACTAACGTAAAGGCTTCCGTAGACAGTGTTCCGGCCACCCTTAGACATGTACGATGCACTGATCCGCCTGACTCCCCGCCACATTCCCCGGCACCGGCAAGCCGTGGACTCTCCAGCTGCCTCCTTCTGCCGGGGTCTGCTCAGTGAGCCAGGGCCTTCGTCTCTGATGCCTGTCGTGGGCTACGATCCCCCTCAGCTCTATCTGGCAGAGCTCAGGGTAAGTTGTAAAGGACTGGCGGGCCTGGGGAGTGTTCAGGGGTGCTGGAACCGTGGAGGAGGTCCTAGGTGCCTGTTGTGATCTCATTTGTGTTCTGTCCCTTCCAGGAGGCCTTTGGAGATCTGGCACTTTTCTTCTATGACCAGCATGGTGGGGAGGTGATTGGTGTCCTCTGGAAACCCACCAGCTTCCAGCCCCAGCCCTTTAAGGTATGCTGACCAGTGACTGTCAACACATTGCTGAGTGTGCACACGTGGTTCTCTGCGGGTATGCCTTTCCGTGTGGCCCTGGGTCAAGTACATGTCAGGGCTCATATGCCTGTCCACACTGCCCCCGACCTTGCAGCTCAGTGTGTGCTTTGGTGACACCCAACTCAAACTTACTCTCTGATTCTTCAGGCCTCCAACGTAAAGGGACGCATGGTGGTGTCTCGAGGTGGGGAGCTTGTGATGGTGCCCAACATAGAGGCAATCTTGGAGGACTTTGCGGTGTTGGGTGAAGGCCTGGTACAGTCTGTAGAGGCCCGAAGCGAGAGATGGACTGTGTGACTCCAGCATTGACAAGCAGTAGGAGGGCCATGGGACCTTGGACGTCTGGAGCAGACGCTGCTTCATGGACACATGAGAAAGCCTTGCCAGATTTTTCAGTTCTGTGCTTTAGCGCTGGGGCGGGGGCCATGGTGTCTTGTGTCCCCAGACCTGACCAACCAAATTCTCGGAAGAGGAGGAGCCAGCTCAGAGGAAACTGAATCCACCAGATCCTTTTGCCTATCAGTTCCGAATCAGCCTGGACTGTTTTTCTTCACTTTTGTTTCTCTCTCCATCTTCATCTTGAAACAGTTGAAGGACATGTGCCTGCCTGGTGTGGAGGCCAGGTCTTCATCCCACTGGCAGGACATACGTGCCCAGATAGCAGTTGTGCCTTCAGATCTTTAGATAGGACCCAGAGAAGTATGGCCGTTCCTGAAGTGGACCAACACCAACACTGTACAGTGGAAAAGGGGTTGTGCGTGTATGAATAGAGCCCATTGAACAACCGCAGTGCCTTTCCGTGTTAGTGCCTCCCAGCAGAGTAACAGTGGGGAGAAGACCTGGACCTGACAGGGCCTGGGTGTGTGGAGTTGAGGGGGATCCTCCAGTCCAGAAGGAATGCATACAGCACTGGGTGCTGCTGCCTGGCCTCAGTGTGAGTCCTGCCTGTCCTTTGCGGCTGCCTATCATTCCCCATGACTGTGCTACACCTGCTCTCTCTCCGGGAGCTCTGAGTGAGGCAGGATGCTGCCTCTCAGCCTGATCCAGCCCACTTCTGGCAGCCACTCCCTTCTTTTCTCTCCTAATCCTGGATGGTTGTTTTAGACTCAGCTCATATAGCACCCCTCCTAGTCCCTGCCCTCACCCCAGCCTGAGGTGTGCTTTCCCTCTTGAATGGAGAACGTAGTTGCTCCTTGTTGAGTTCACTTGGCAGGCATGCATACCGGTGCGCACGTCTGTTGTCTGGAACTCTGATTTGAGATTAAACTGCTTAATGCTTTCTGGGCACCTGAGTTGTGTTTTCTCATAATTTTAGCCTGCTGTGTGAGAAAGGTCCGGGAGGACAGAGCATGCTGAACACAGACGATGTGTGCTCCTCATGGCACCTAGAATGGGGCTCAGGGAGGAGGCAGATGTGTATAAAAGGAACACCAAGCCCAAGCAAGGGGAGACGGTACCACCAGGAGCCAGAACTTGTGGACTATGCCTAGAGCAGGGAGGGGGCGGCACTGAAGGAAAGCCTAAGACTAACTGGGTGTAGTGATGTCTCATAACCTTTAACCCCAGCACTCAAGAGGCAGAGCCAGGCAGATCTCTTGAGTTTAATTCTAGCCTGGCCTACAGAGTGAGTTTCAGGACAGCAAGGGCTACACAGAGAAACCCAGTCTCTTTCAAGCAAAAAACAGAAGCTGGAGAGATGATTCAGTACTTAAGAGACACTGGCTGCTTTTCGAGAGATCCTTAGTTCAGTTCCCTGCAACCACATGGTGGCTCTCAACCTTCTATAGCTAGTCCCATGGGATACGATGCCCTCTGGTGTGCAGACATACATGCAGACAGCATCCATATATTTAAAATACACAAATAAGCCATCACTGTTAGAATTAGGTGTTGGTTTTCACATTTTTTCTTAGTCTTTTGAGACAGCATCCTGTGTAGCCCAGGCTGGCCTTGAACTCATGTGTAAAAGTGAACCTGGCGTTGAATTATTCTTGAATCTCCTGCTTCTGCCTCCCAAGTGCTGGGGTTATGAGTATATGTCATCATGCCTGGCTTGACTTCCATATTTTGTGTAGAAATGTGGTTATATAATCATATCAGTCCTAGAAAGGAGGTACTTGACCAGGCAGTGATGGTGCACGCCTTTAATCCCAGCACTTGGGAGACACAGGCAGGCCCATCTCTGAATTGGAGGCCAATCCAGACTTAAGAGAGTTGCAGGACAGCCAGGGCTACACACAGAAACCCTGTCTTGGGGCTGGAGAGATGGCTCAGTGGTTAAGAGCATTGCCTGCTCTTTCAAAGGTCCTGAGTTCAATTCCCGGCAACCACATGGTGGCTCACAACCATCTGTAATGAGGTCTGGTGCCCTCTTCTGGCCTGCAGGCGTACACACAGGCAGAATATTGTATACATAACAAATAAATATTTAAAAAAGAAAAAAAAAGAAACCCTGTCTTGACAAAACCAAAGCAGGGGTGGGGGGAGGGGCGGCAGGGAGAAAGAAAAGGTATTTTTAACTCCTTTCTGAATGAGGAATCAGGCTCAGTGCTGGGTGGGATCAGAAATGCATAGATAACCAGTGAGCTCCACCATGGTGAGAAGCCACGTGCAGGAAGGAACTCTGTTTCCAGTTTTGTCTTCGAGCACTTTATCCTGTCTCTGCTCTCATGGGACAGCTCAGCCCAGGTTTGAAATAAGCAGAGGAGATGTGATGGACTGGATTCTACATCCATGTTCTACAGCTCATGTGAAGAAGCACCTGTGTCAGCACCTTTCCCTTGCAAAGCCCTGTAGCTATGGTCTAGGGTTGCCCTTGGCTTGTCTCTGCCCCTTTGCCTTTGGTTCCTTGGCTTATTTCTGCACAATTCCTCTGTGGGCTCTAAGGAAATTCAGGATTGGCTGGCCCTTTTCAAAACCATCCTGTTTCATCCCCAGGGTGGCTTCAGGCCCTTGTACCAGTCCGGTTCTGGATGGTTCAGTTGGAGGAAGAAGTGGGTAGAGTGGCCTGGAGGCAGGTCTATAGCAGGCTGGGGGTCTATAGCAAACAGGTGGGAGGCCTATAGCAGGTGGCAGATCTGTAGTAGGTGTGTCTGGGCGGTATAGATGCCAGAAACCATCAGGGCTTGGGCCTCTGGCCTGACTCACTCTTGCCATCTATAGAAGACACACAACAATGACTTTGTCGAGTGCCCTCAGCATGCCCAAGTGGCGAAAGAAGAGGCTGTGAGCTCAGAAACCCAAGGAGCCATACCATACCTTCCCGCATACCACTCTTGCCTGAGCCAGGGCGGGAAGCCCAAGCTTTCACTTAAATCCCTCACAAGGCAGCTCCAACCTGTTCTCAGATCTCCGGGAGGCAAGGCAAGAAATGACTCTGCCCTGGCTCTTTGCTACAGTGCTCCATGACACCTGTGTGGCCACTCATGTCTCAGTCCACTGAGGCATCTGAAGAGGGAGCTCCTCAGGTGTCCACTCGGGAGCTAGAACGGGGTGGGGTGGGGGGGGTCAGAGAAAGCCTTTGTGTGTGTGTGTGCTAGAGATGGTGTTGGGGGTCCATCCCCATGGGGGCACCGGCCTCTGCATGTTCTTCAGTGCAGGTGGACAGGTAGGGTCATTTGATCTCCGGCATGGTCCTGTGTGCAGCAAGTAGGCATAGCACATGTGCACACACACACACACGCATCCTTATGCCTTGTACAGCACAAGGAATCACCACAAAGAGGGACATCTGACTTCAGAGTTCAGGTCTGGTAAGAGGCAGGAATGTAGGAAGCCTGGACTTCTTCCTGTGGCTCCGAGAAAAGCTGTTCCCTTTGGGAGGGGGGATGTTCGGACTTCCAAAGTTCTGACAATTCAAATCCTCTTTTGTTCCATATGGAGAACCCCCGAAAGGGGCCTCTTCCCTGGCTACAATACAGTCAGCCTCCTCTCAATCCAAATCTTAGTTAAAGCCCCAATTTTCTGCCACCCAGCTCCTTACTTTGGAAGAAAAAGCACAGTGCCCCCCAAACCCAGGGGTCTGAGAATCAGGTTACACTCAATGGAGTCCTAGAGTCAGATTTGAGCTAACCAGCCTCTCCCCAATATATATGTCACCCCCCAGCATCCGGTACTTGTGAGTCAGGTATTAATCCAGGTGAGTGATAAGGGAGAGGAGAATCGTGAGGTCCTGAGTCACCCTGCTTTCCACGGGAAAGGCCATTGCCCATCAGCCTGCTTCAGGCAAGGGGGTGGCACCTCGGATTACTGCCTTCCCCTCCCCCCCGGGAACTAAGTGGGACCCAGGAAAGGGGCGTTCCAGAGGGAGACTTCCTCTTGCTCCTCAACTTCTGAGAGGTGGGTGGGGAGCATGGTTTTTCTGGTTTATATGAGGTTCAGCCGTGTAGGAACTTGTCCAGGGAAGCACCGGGAGTTGGGGGTAAGGCCCCAAGCTGCTCTGGCCAGGCCGAGCCTGCCATTCGGGCCAAGGGGTGAAGTGAGGTGAGATGTGGTGAGGGGGGCGAAGGAGAGAAAGGCCTGAGCGGTAGGTCTGTCCAGAAGCAGACAAGGAGGGTGCATCCCAGCTCAGGCCCAAACTTCTGCCCCTGAGAAGCAAGACCTAGTTTTCCTCTACTTCACAAGACAGAGCTTGAAATTCCCAAGAACTGAAGAGGTTGATTTGGCCTCGACTGAAGGGCAGCACTGAGATCCAGTGTCAGTCCAAGTGTGGCTGAAAAAGATACACAGAAGCTGGGAGGTGGCGCAGGCCTTTAATCTCAGCACTCGGGAGGCAGAGGCAGGCAGATCTCTGTGAGTTCGAGGCCAGCCTGGTCTACAAGAGCTAGTGCCAGGACAGGCTCCAAAGCTACAGAGAAAC
>NW_026067972.1:7574493-7589425 GCF_014885135.2 Alexandromys fortis
AAAGAAAGAAAGAAAAAAAAGACACACAGATACGGCTTCCTGGCCTTTCTCTAATCTTCCCTCCACAAAATGCCTCCTCCCATCTCCAAACTTCTCAGCCCACTGACCCCAGATCTAGAAGTTTCTGAACTCCGACTGTAGAATCTCCCAGTGTTCCCTGTCCCTCCCATGCTCCCTTGGAGCCTTTCCCTGTGACTCCTCACCCTCTGGGCAGGCGGCTGCTACCCTATAATCAGCAGCCAGCCTGGGCTGGGATGAGGCGGGAGGGACTGGGACTCAGGCAGCACACGTGTAGCCTTTTTGGCGTGTCAGTCACATTTGGTATTTCCTTCTGTGAAATTCCTATGAACATACCTTCTGTTGTGAGGGCCTTCATGGAACCGTGGCCCAGCTGGCGTCTGTTCAGCCCTCAGCTCCAGCTCCTTTCCACACCCTTCGGCCCTCCTCACTTGGCCTCCCGAATCTTCTGGTCCTCAAACAATTTCCATACATCTGACCTACTCCTTCCCTGCTAGACCGTCATCTGTTACCTCGCACCCAGAAACCCATGTATTCTTCCGCGGGAAGCCCAGCGGTTAGTCTAGCCTTCTTTTCCCAGCTGCAGGGGTAGAGCTAGCTTAGACCCAGGAAACCTGTGAGCATTTCTACTTTCTTCACCGCTGGTCTTGACCTCTCATCTTATGGAAGAGCCCTCTTGCCTTCAAGAGCTTCCCTGTCGATGAGAAGGAAGTGAGGAAATCAGAAGGCGGGGCTTCGGGGATCTGGTTCCCAAGAGGCAAGCTGAAGCCCTCCAGACATCCTAGACCTGCTCCAGCGATGGCCTTGTTTGTGTCAACTCCTTTTATTAGCTCTTCTTCCCCGAGTGGCTGGCACCGAGTAGGCCAAAATGTTCAACTGCTTGTCTTCACAACTTTCAACAGATTTCCCCCTCACTGCCTTTAGGGCTTTCCAAACACCAGACCCAGACCAGGTCCAGGCAGGGACACACTCAAATATGCTCATGGGTGCTCATATGCACACATGGATCCCCATTAATACTGACATGGCATGATACATATCTGAGTATGTGTCTGGATGTACGTAGCTAAAGATCTAGCTTTTGGGCATGACCCTGGATGAGAGTGTGGTACACAAAGCCTGAAACATTCTTTTCTCCCTCCCTCCCATTTTCCTGCCCTCCCTCCCTCCCTCTCTCCTTTTTACATTTTTTTGAGACAGGGTTTCTCTGTGTAGCCCTGGCTGTCCTGGAACCCATTCTGTAGACAAGGCTGGTCTCCAACTCAAAGGTCCACCTGCCTCTGCCCCCCGAATGCTGCGAGTAAATATGAACATCACTACTACCTGGCTCTGAAATACTTTTTTTTTTTTTCAAAACAAGGTTTCTCTGTGTAGCTTTGGAGCCTGTCTTGTCTTGGAATTCACCAAGACCGGGCTGGTCTCAAACTCTTAGAGATCAGCCTGCCTCTGACTCCCAAGTGGTAGGATTAAAGGCATGTGCCACCATAACCAGGCTGAATATTCTTAATACTATCTGACCCTTCTGAGGTCCTAGGGTTGCTTCCAAATGAAACTACCATGGAATTAAAGAAAATGAGACGCTCAGGGGCTTCCAAGGATCAGTGGCCTGACTAAAACTTCACATGGCCTCCAGCTCCAGGGATCTGCTGCTTCCTTCTGGCCTCTGTAGGTAGCTATAATCACGTATGTGCACATACACACATTTTTAAGTAAAATAAATAATTTGAAAAAAAATATTTATTTGCCAGGAGGTGGTGGTGCACACCTTTAATCAATCCCACCATGGTAAATAAAGATTTATTTTAGGGGTTCAGGGCAACCAGACACACAAATGGTACACAGACGTATGTGCTGGCAAAACACCCTTACACATAAAAACTAAATAAGTAGAAATCTATTTAAGTCGGATGGGGTGATGCAGGCACCCAGGAGGCAGAGGCAGTGAGTTCAAGGCCAGGCTTCTCCAGAACAGTCAGAGTTACACAGAAAGAAAGGAAGGAAGGTTAAAAACCAATTGCTTATTTCTTTTTAAAGATTTGTTTGTTTTATGTCTACGGGTGTTTTGTCTGCATGTACACATGTACTCCTGAAAAGTCCCTCAGATTTCAGGGGATTGCAGTTACAGATGGCTGTGAGCCTCCATGTAGGTGCTGGGAATTGAACCTGGGACCTCTGGGAGACTAGTCAATGCTCTTAACTGCTGAGCCATCTCTCCAGCCCACCAAACACCGATTTTGACCTGCTCTGTTTTGGATCTGGGCCAGCTCATCCCTTCTTAGGCACCCTGAATGTCCCCCACTCCCAGGAGGTCACCCTATTGATGCTGACCTTAGTAAGGACATGGCATAGTGAACAACAGCCCAGAACTCCGAGACTCAAACATCCTCCTGCCTCTGGAGTTCCTGGGACTATAGGCATGTGTCACCATGTCCAGAAAAATATGTTTTTTTAAAAAAATTTTTATGGGGCTGGAGAGATGGCTCAATGGTTAAGAGCATTGCCTGCTCATCCAAAGGTCATGAGTTCAATTCCCAGCAACCACATGGTGGCTCACAGCCATCTGTAATGAGGTTTGGTGCCCTCTTCTGGCCTGCAGACACACACAGACAGAATATTGTATACATAATAAATAAATAATTAAAATAATTTTTATGTATATGTGTGTTTACATGCATGTGTATATATGCATGTATGTGCAGGTGCCTGGGGAGACCAGAAGAAAGAACTCCTTTGGAGCTTGAGTTCCAGTTGCGAGACACCTGCCTGCTGTAGATGCTGGCAACAGAACTCAAGTCCTTTGGAAAAGGGGCAAGCACTCTTCACTATTGAGCCATCTCTCCAGGTCCAGGCTGTTCTCATTCAGAACAAAAAAAAATCTGGGGGGCAGGAAATGAAAGGTGTGTCATCCTTACCCCTTGAAAAGCCCCAGCCAGCTCCTCTGGTCCAGCAGGCTCCGACTTGCATCTTTTAGCCCATCCCTAGGCTGGGAACCCACTCCTCAAGCTCTGACCTTGAAGGAGTCATGGCCTCCCACAGTAGGATGGGCTTCTAGGTCCTGTCCCTAACTCAAACTCTTGCTTGGGCGAGACAAAGGCCTTGCTCAAGATGCCCAAGGAAGAGCCCCACTTCTTGCTTGTTTCCCTAGAGCTCTCAGAGGAGCTGGCTGGCTACTTGCTCTCAATCTTGGCTGTCCTTTCCAAAGTGCAAGTGGGAGCCCAGAGGGCTCCAGGTAAGCTGTGTGACTCAGAGGGTTGGGACTTTAGCCAGGCGCCTCTTCTCTGTGACTTTCTGGGGCGGGTACCAATCACATTAACTATACGGACAATGATGTCCCAGAGTTACTCAGCCGTGAACGAGGGGATCTCCCTTCTACCCCACACTCAGGCCAGCCTGGTACTTCCGTACGTACGGCCTTCATCCTCTCTCTCCCAGGTGTATAAGAGCTGACGGGAATAAGGGGCCTTTGGAAGACATCCTTCTTCTCCTACAAGTAGGAGTAGGAAGGCCCATGTTTGGATCTGTGTGGATACCATGCTCGTGGAGGGGAACAAGGACCTCAACTGCCCTTGTTTCACTTACTAACTGTGTGCCTTCCTATGTCTAGAGGAGCGGGGTGGGGTATGAAGAAGATACTCTGTGTTGATCTGCAACCCCAGGATTCTAGACAGGTGCATCCATCCCGACAGTGTAGAACTGTTCACATATAAGTACATGGAGATCTATGAGAATAAGGCACACATATCCAAGCTTGTAACACCCTCCCTCCCTCATGCACTCCTATGTATGAATTCATGATCCTGGGCCCTCATAGCACTTGGGTACATACATTATACATGAACACACATTCACACACATACATGCACCTTTTTTTCTGGTTCCTAGGCTAGTCTAGGGTGGGCAAGGTGGGGGATAGGGTACTGTGGACTGGTTTCTCTCTCTCTTTTTTTTTTTTTTGGAGACATGATCTCTGTCTGTAGTCCTGGCTGTCCTGGAGCTTGCTACATAGACCAGGCTGGCCTTGAACTCAGAGATCCTCCCAAGTGCTGGGACTAAAGGCATTCACCACTTTGCTGGGATCTCTTGTCTCCTATTCGTGATGAGGAATTCCTGCCTTCTGCGTCTTTGCAGATCTACCCGAGGCAATGACAGGCCTAGAAGCTCAGAGGCACAGCAAGGACGGAGAGCAGAGGGCATCCTGACAGGAGATGTCCCCACTCCCATAAACCACAGCTGGAGCTCTGGCACCAGTTGAGTCACAGGCTGGCAATAAGGCCAGCAGGCAGGCACTCAGTGATGGCTGCCTGATTCACTGAGGGGCCTCCCAGCCCAGAGGGAGAGGGTTTCTGGGAAAGGGGTAGCTCGTGGGCCAAGGACTATGAGAGACTTCATGTATTGGCTCCAGATACCTGTGAGCCTACGGGCAGGTTCTTGTGTAATCCCTTAAGCAAAGTGAAGTGTCTGTAGGTGAGACTGTCACTACAAGCTGTGTGTGTATGTATATGTGTGCATGGATATGCATGTATGTGACTGAGCAGTTGTCAATCCCTCTTGTGTGTTGCTAATCCTCAACCTTAGGATTTTCTCCTAAGCACTTTCTTTTTTCCTTTTGAGGTAGGTTCTTACCCGGTAACTTTGGCAGGCCTGGAAGTTGTTACATAGGCTTACCTCAAATTCACAGAAATCTGCCTGCCTCTGCCTCCCATGTGCTGGGATTAAGGGTCTTTGTAACACCAGTGTCTGATTTTTTTCTTCCTTTTTTTGGTACTTTTGTTTTCACATTTATTTATTTGTTTTGGTTTTATGAGACAGCGTTTCTTGGTAGCATTGAAACCTGTCCTAGAGCTCTGTAGACCAGACTGGCCTCAAGCTCACAGAGATCTGCCTGTCTCTGCCTTCTGAGTGCCAGAATGAAAGGTGTGCACCACCACAGCCCAACTTGCTTTTACATTTATTTATGGAGGGGGTCACATGGCACGGCACAGTGCAAGTGTGAAGGCAGAGGACTTCTTTTAGGGGCCGTTTCTCTCCCTCCACCACGGGGGGTCACTGGAACTGAACTCAGCTCGTGGGCCTGGAAGAGAGCCTGTTTACCTGCTGAGTCTCCTCACCACTCTCTTTTGTTATTTGAGCAAAGGTCTCACACCTCCAACACGGGCTCAAACTTGAAGTGAAACCAAGAATGACCTTCAACTCCTGACCCTCTTGCCCCCACTTCCCAAGTGCCGGTGTGTAAGGCCCTTAAGAAGCAAAGCGTGCCCCCCCTCCCCCTTTCAAGTGGTTTCACGTGGTAATCTTTGTTTCAAGGACAGCCATTCCCCAGGGCCTTTTGCTCACCCAGATTAAATCCTCCAGAAAAATGCAGTTTCTTTGGCCTTCCCTGACAATAGCTGCTTCTGAAAGCAATCTTCTCTCCCAGTCCTACAAGAGCAGGGCTCAGGCCACTAAATCTGTTTCCAGTTGATGAGTTGATCAGTTGATTGATTTATCTTTTTGTTGCCAGGGATCAAACTCGAGACCCTGGACAGGCTAGGTCAGTATTTTACCATTGAACTACACTCTCAGTCCAATTTCCCAATGACTAAATGAAATTGGGCATAGAGGTTCATGTCTATAGCCCAGACCTGAGGTTTAGGCAAGAGGTTACCAAGAGTGAGTTCAAGGCCAGTTTGGAGCACAGTTTGAGTAACTTTGTCTCATAAACAGACAAACAAACAAGTCAATCAAACAAAAAACCAAGATGAATAGGTAAATAAATGTAGCACCGGGTGGGGGTGGGGTTCAATAGCAGAATACGTGCTTAGCAAGCTGCTCTCTAGGCCCTGGGTTTTAATCCAGAGCACTGGAGGAAAATGAAGAGAAGAAAGAAAAAGGCAGGAAGGAAGGGAGGAGGGAGGGAAGGAAGGAAGGGAGGAAGGGAGGAAGGAAGGCAGGGAGGAAGGAAGGAGGGGAGGAAGGGAGGAAGGCAGGGAGGAAGGGAGGAAGGAAGGGAGGGAGGAAGGAAGGCAGGAAGGCAGCACTGAGAGAGAGCGATGCTCCCCTGACCAAGGCATTGTCTGATGTATTCTTACAGTTTGTTGGAGGTCCTCTCTCTCTCTCTCTCTCTCTCCGCCCATAGTTTAGATTTTTGAGACATAGACTTTCTTTTTTGGGATGTGTGTGGGGGGGGGAAGGGATTGAGACAGGGTCTCACTGTAGCTCTGGCTGTCCTGGAATCCTCTGTGTAGACCAGACCAGGCTGTCCTGGAACTCACAGAGATCCAAATACTTCTACTTCCTGAGTGCTGGGATTAAATGTGAGAACAATCATTTTATTTTTTATTTTGTTGTTTTTGAGATAGGTTTTTGTGTGTGTAGCCTTGGCTGTCCTGGAACTCAGACAGTAGACCGGGCTGGCCTTGAATTCAGAGATCCTTCTTTCTCTGTCCACCACCGTCCAGCTATTTTTATTATTTTAAATTATGTGTCTGTTGTCAGTTTGCCCACATGAGAGAAGGAGCCCACAGAGATATAAACAGGATCTCCTGGAGTTGGTGGTTATGAGCTGCCGGTCTTTAAGACAACGTGCCTTGAACTTGTAAACTTCCTGTTGTCCTCCCAAGTAGCTGGGGAAACTCTCTGTTTTTGATATGGTCTCATTATGAAGCCTAGGCTGGTTCTAAATTCACAGTTGTCCTGCTTCCATCCCCTGAGTGCTGGGATTACAGGTATGTGCCATGATAACTGGCTCAATTTAATCTCTCTTTTAAAAAATTAATTAATTATGCCGGATGTACTGGCACATGCCTCTAATCCTAGCACCTGGGAGGCAGAGGCAGGCAGCGGATCTCTGCAAATTTTAAGACCAGTCTACATGGTGAGTTCCCGGTCAGCCAGGGCTACACAATAAGACCTGTCTCAAAAAAAAAAAAAAAAAAAAAGTATGTGTGGAATACACCACTAGGAATGTGTAGGATAACTCTCTCCTGCCTTCAGGTACATTTCAGGGATTGACAGGCCCACCTTGGTAAGCCCTGTTCCTGCTGAGCCGTCTCCTGGCCCCCAGTTTAATCCTTCAAAAGGATAGGTTTACTTCTGACGGGTGGTCACTCAGGTGGGGAAAGGAGAGGGTTAAAAACAGCTGGAATTCACCCTGCTGGCATGATGATGTGGCATGTCAGGACAATCTTAGCTCAGCCTCAGGAGCCACTGGTATAGTGCAAGGAAGCCCCACAAGAGAAAGTCCAGGTACCCCAGCCGGCGTGTGCACATCAAAGGTCATATGATCAGGCACACATGACATATGCCATGTTAACACAGCTATGGACATAAACGACCAACACATACAACGTGTAACTTGTTCCTAGAGCACAAGAAGTGCTGGTGAATTCTGGTTAGAACTCAGCATGCTTGTGCCCACCAGGGGAAGTACTGTGAGTTCTCTTCCCACTTGGGGCCCATAGCCTCCTTTTCAGCCGCCTGACTGAGGACCTGCTTGTAGCATCTTGTAGCAAGCTGGTTCCTCTCCAGTATTTACATATTACAGGTTTCACCCATAGCGTGAGACTATGCCCACAAGACTCACTGTAAACTCAGGAGATCGTTTTTTTCACTTCGGGTCATTTTTTCACAGTACTTCAGGCCTCCTCTAAATTGACTCCTTCCCCTAAGTGCCCTCCAGAGCCAACCTACCCTTAAAGCTCCTTCGAATTTTCCTCACCAGCTCCTGTCACCCTCCAGCGCCCCTAGGCTGGGCGGTGGGTGGTGGCTGCTCTCTCCGCCCCGGCAGGACTCTGCGGTAAGGTTCTGCGGGCGGGGCTGCTCTCCGGTGCAATATAAAAGGGCGCCACCTAGACTCCGGGCCACCACCGCTCTAGGTGCTCGCCGCTAGCCACTTCTCGCCCCCGCGCCCGACCGCGTTGCTGCCTTGCCATGGGTCGACAGAAGGAGTTGGTGAACCGTTGCGGGGAGATGCTCCATATCCGCTACCGGCTGCTTCGCCAGGCGCTGGCGGAGTGCCTGGGGACCCTCATCCTTGTGGTGAGTGCAGGGAAGTGAACAGCCCTTCCTCTTTCCAGTCCCGCGCTCCCCAACTCCTTATTCACCCGAGGGACAGTTTTTCAAGGCAGACCCGACCAGATTCCCCAGCTCCGCTCTCCAGGCTTAACCCTCAGGGGTCAAGCTGACCTCCGAAGCCCTTGTCTTCACAGTTCTAAGTCAGCTCCTGACAGCCCTGACTCTTGAGAATGAATGCGTTCCCCCTGGAGACCCAGATCACAGGCTGCCAGCAGGGTCACCCCTACAGCTTGGGACCTCCAGGCCTTTCTCTGCCCAGTCTTCCAGCTTCCCAGAGCCCCAGCCCCAGCACACAGTGAAGGCAAACGATCCCTTCATTAGGTTATTTGGGTCTTGGGTGTCTGGCCCCTAATGAATAATTAAGCCTCAGAAAGTCCAAAAGTTGCAGCGAAGGGAGGACAGATTACCACAGGTGGGGGCAGAGGGCGCAGGTCTCTTGGGCTGCGAGCAAAATTGGAAGAAAAGAATGTCCTGAAGATAGGCGGCTGTGGAGGGAAACAGGGCCCTGACAGAGGACTTAGGGCCCTAGGCAGGACCCTAGGGCCCTATGGGTGTGTGTGTGTCTAAGTTTATTTCCCTCACGCCATAGCACCAGGTATTGTCTGCGGCCCATTGCTTTCAGGTCTTTGCAGAGGATTGCTGGCCGTTGAATCCTTCCTCTGCCTCTCTGTTGTTTTGGGGAGGTTTCTGCGGTTTTGCCCTGAGTTGTTCTGGGTAACTCTGGGTGCATTTTTCGGTCTGACAGGCAGTTACGGTGTTCATTTCCTGTCCCAGTTACTCTGATTTTCAGCCGTTCATGCCATTTCGTTACATTTGTTTCCCCTGAGTCTGAGTCTCTTCTGAATTAAGTGGCCCCTTTGCAGTGGCTGGGTTGAGTTTCAGTGCTCCTCACTCCCTCAGTCCTCGGTAATGTAGATCAGTTAAATGACGAGAGGCTTCATGGGGAGAAGAGGGCCCAAACTTGCCTCTGACTTCACAGACTAGTGGCCTATTGGTTGCCCCTCTTCCTTCTCTTCCCTCTGTGAAGAAGGGAATGGGGGGGGGCACTATTATCTTCCTGCTGCTGTTCCCTGTCTTGATTTGTGAGTCCTGCCACCTGTTTTGGAGCAACAAGGACAAGGGAGGTGGCTTCCACTTCACAGGGGGCCTGGGGCCTCCTTATTCCTCCCCAAGTCTAAGGTCAACTCCTACTAAAAGAATAGCAGCCCTCAGCAAGTCCCAGGAGCACCGCAAATAGAGGGTGCTGGATTTGTGGGGAGGGCTTCCAGGCTCAGGGAGTTGGGAGGGATCAGGTGTCAGTGGAAAGCAGAGCTGGGGGTGGGGGTGGGGGGGGGGGGGCAGGCCTAGGGGGTACCCTAATGGATGAGGGCTTGCTTGTGTAGTTGTTGTTGGGGACCCAGAACCTTGCAGTGTCGAGTCCAAGTTGTCTCTGGGGGTGAGAAATGCCCCTCTGAGGTCTATAGTTGGGTGGGGTGAGGGGCTAGCTGAGAACCTGGAGATTGGGGTGAGGGGGGGGTGGAGAAGGAAGAGGAAGATTAGCCCCAAGGTGGTGGAACTGGCTCTGATAGCTCCTCCTCCCAAGGCTTCTTGGCATGAAGCCAGGTGTCAGCCTGAGCTCAGGCCAGGGTCTGGCTGGGCATGGTGCCCCAGACCTCCATATGCGGCCACCCCGTACTCACTCTTACCACCTCTGACCTTTGCTTTACCTGCTTGCTCACCTTTGACCCACATCAGCGCCAAGGGCTTCCCCTGCCTCATCCTCCTGAGTGATAGTAATCGGTGCTTAACAACTCAGTACATGGCACAGCACGGGCCTATTAGAATTAATGGAGCACAGCCTGCTGGCCAGCAGGGCACTTTTTTTTTTTTTTTAAACAGGGTCTCTCTACATGGCCCTGGTTGTCTTGGAACTCACTAAGCAGACCAGGCTGGCCTTGAACTCACAGACATTTACCTGCCTCTGCCTCCCGAGCACCGGGATCAGGCCCAGGTCATATAGCTATGGAGACATGAGAAAGAGACCCAGGTCTGGGTTGGAGAAGCTTTGAGGGACACTAGAGGCTCAGGACAACAGCACTTTACAGTTGGTGGAGAGTATTTTCCCTCTTGAACATATGTCCTGTACATGCTGAACTTGAGGGACCCTAGTCTCTTAGTCCCTCTATCCTGGG
This sequence comes from Alexandromys fortis, assembly GCF_014885135.2. Taxonomy (NCBI): domain Eukaryota; kingdom Metazoa; phylum Chordata; class Mammalia; order Rodentia; family Cricetidae; genus Alexandromys; species Alexandromys fortis. The sequence goes on from NW_026067972.1 coordinate 7,584,735, forward strand.
TAGGAGGGTAGAACAGCTCTCACTGGGGTTAGAGAGAAAAGCCTCTTAAAACATCGTATTTGGGACCCCTGAGGTCTAAGTGGGAATCCAGGAGGCAGAGGGCTGGAGCAGGAAGGGGAAGATTGGCCTGGGAGGGGCCCATAGGGACAGATGAGGGAAGAGTGTGGGGAGGGAGAGCCAGGCGCTCTGCTTTTCTAGACTCAGGAGTGCATTCTCCCTCCACTCTCCGTATTCCCCATCACCTCCACAGTGACCTCCGCTTTGGAACAGCATGCAGGCAGGAGAGGGTAATGGCCTACCTGTGTGCTAGGTCTGGAGGACACAGACAGCCCCTCCCAGGCTCTTCTGGGACTGAGGAAAAACCCGGGAATATTGTTCAACCCTCTGGGTTCCCAATCACGTGTCCATTACTAATCTTTCCACAGGGCTCTGCTATGTTCAAGATGTAGCATCGCGGGTGAAGGACTTGCAATTACAGCAGGAGGGATTTGGGTTAGGTTCCAGGAAGGACCTCCTGTCTTCTCTGATGGCCGGTGTTGCTAGTCTCAACGGGACCTCATTTGCTCTGTTTTCTGACACAGATGTTTGGCTGTGGCTCCGTGGCTCAGGTGGTGCTCAGTCGGGGCACCCATGGTGGCTTCCTCACCATCAACTTGGCTTTTGGCTTCGCTGTCACCCTCGCCATTTTGGTGGCCGGCCAAGTGTCTGGTAAGCCCCCATGGTCATTTCCAACAAGTGTCATTCTAGAGAGCAGAGAGCGAGGGGCATCCCCACGTGTGGGACCTTTGGATCAGAGATTATCAGTCTGTGACATAGTCCAACTGCCATGCGGGCCAAGCAGACCTTCCTGCACCCCAGAAGGGAGGAGCTCTGGGAGCCCTGGCTTCCCCATGGTGGTGGGCTGTAGCTAACTGGTTCTATCCCTGCTCAGGAGCCCACTTGAACCCCGCTGTGACCTTTGCCATGTGCTTCCTGGCACGGGAGCCCTGGATCAAGTTGCCCATCTACACACTGGCACAGACACTGGGGGCCTTCTTGGGCGCTGGGATCGTTTTTGGGCTGTACTACGGTAAGCATTCCCATCCTGCCCTTCTTCTCCCCTGCACTTTCCCTCTTTAAGTTCTTGTTGGCACCCGTCCCATTGATGACAGCTGAGGCCTGCCCAGGCCCAGAGCTCATGACTCATTCATTAACACTCAGACCCACGTTGGGGGCTCCAAGGGAAAGAAACAAGTTGGGCAACAACAATTTCAGGTCCTCCACCCCACCCCGCCTTCTGTGCCTCTACAGTAATATGCTTACCCATGACCCCGGCAGGGTGGGGAGGACAGGTCTGAGAGGGGAGGCCCTGCCCTCACTCACAATGCGTCTAATCTGTCACCAGATGCAATCTGGGGCTTTGCCAACAATGAACTTATCGTCTCCGGCCCCAATGGCACAGCCGGCATCTTTGCCACCTACCCGTCCGGACACTTGGACATGGTCAATGGCTTCTTTGATCAGGTATGAACTGGGGACGTGTGAGGCAAATGCAGAGGAACAGGCTTGTTTTGGACGACACTCCTTGGTTGTAGCAGGATTGCTCAGTTTGTGGGAACCCCAACCTCAGAACACGGTGGCAAGTCTTTTATAAAGCTTGGAGCGTCCCTCTGAACTGCAAGCATGCTAGGAAGGAACTGTGCCTCACCTTGTTCTCTCTGCTCCCCAGTTCATAGGCACAGCCTCCCTCATCGTGTGTGTGCTGGCCATTGTTGACCCCTACAACAACCCTGTCCCCCGTGGCCTGGAGGCCTTCACCGTGGGCCTTGTGGTCCTGGTCATTGGAACCTCCATGGGCTTCAATTCTGGCTATGCTGTTAACCCTGCCCGTGACTTTGGCCCACGTCTTTTCACCGCTCTAGCTGGCTGGGGTTCAGAAGTCTTCACGTGAGTACAGGGGCCACTCACTCTGCTTAGCTTGTCTTTACTCTGCCCTGCCTACCTACCTACCTGTCTCTGATTACCTGTGTCTGCCTTCCAGGACCGGCCGGCATTGGTGGTGGGTACCTATCGTCTCTCCACTCCTCGGTTCCATCGCCGGGGTCTTCGTGTACCAGCTCATGATTGGATGCCACCTGGAGCAGCCCCCACCCTCCACGGAGGCGGAGAATGTGAAGCTGGCTCACGTGAAGCACAAGGAACAGATCTGAGTGGGCAGCAGCAATGCCCACTCTTCACTCTTGAGTACCCACCTTGTGTGGGCCACTCCCTGAGAGCCCCCTGTGATACCTCTCACAGACTAAGACGCTACCCGTACCTGCCCCTGCTGGGTGGCCCTTCCAGAATCTCTACTGAACTCTGCCCAATAAGACATTCGGTCCCCATTCTTAAGCCAAAGTAGGATAGCAAGCAGGACCAAACATCCTTTTGTTTCCAGAAGGAAAAGAATGTGCGGTGTGTGTGTGTGTGTGTGTGTGTGTGTGTGTGTGTGTGTGTGTGTGTGTGTGTGTGTACAGGCATGCTTGTATGCTGTTTTCCAGACATTCAGGGCAAGGGACCAAATTTTCAAAACAGACCCTAACAGTTCAAGGGAGCCCCGGAAAAGGGAGTGAGCTGTGAGGAAAGTATCGGTGTGTGCATGCTTCAGGGGCTCCATGTGGAGGGGGACCCAGAAGTGTGTTTCTGAGTATGTGTGTCTGCTCTTTTTTTTTTTTTTTTTTTTACAGTGGGTTTCTAGGCTGTGGGAGGGGGGAAGTGATAAGAGGGGCATAGCTCACAGTTGGAGCTGTGATCCCTGAGTAGGGGCTGTGTATGTATTTCTGTCATAAGATAGGCATTGGGATGGGGATCAAGTCCAGGCCATAAATTTCATATTTTCTTTTTTTTAAATATATAAATATATACATACATACATACATACATATATGTATATGTTACAATCTTAGGAATAGGGTAGGGAGACTCCTTCTTAAAGGCGTTTTTCCTTCCTTTAATCTTCCAATCAACAATGTACTGTTGACTTTTATAAAAAAAAATAAAATGTATGCATAAAACAGGAAATGTGCCTTTGTGCTTGTTTTTTGTTTGTTTTGGGACAGAGTCTGTATAGCCCTGGCTATCCTGGGCTCACTACGTAGACCAGGCTGGCCTTGAACTCAGAGAGATGCCCTGCTGGCAACAAAAGTGTATGCCACCACATCATAGTCTCTGTTTCTGGAACTCAGAGCCTTGGTGGTTTTTGATCACAAACTCCCAGGTGTCTCTAGTCTAGAGTCAAATCTCAGCTTGTATTCAGGGATCCCCAGCTTCTACCCTCTTGAGTATCCTCCGAATTATCCCATCTCATTCCCCTCCCCAGGAAGGAAATTTGGAGCCCCCAAGGCAGGCAGCGCTGCCAGGAGAACTGATAGGTAAGTCCCCTATGGCTGGGAGAGGCCAATCAGACTGGGGACCCCCACAGCTATGTGAGCTCCTTCTAGAGTTTGCTCTCAGCAGCTTCCCTGCAACTGGTCAGTTCACACAGGTTCCTCAAGGGCACCCCCCCCCCCCAGAACAGGGCTCTTTCCACGATCCTCACTACATCTGAGAATATTCCAAAAGTCCTTCATGTGTACCCAGGCTCTCTAGAACCTGTCCCTGTCCTGACCCACCCCATCACAACGCTCTAGCTTTACTCCTGGCTATGTTCCGGGTCTGTGGGCTTTCCTACTTCACTTGCCTGAACCAAGAACCTCTGTTGTGTTTACTTGAGTTCCCTTCTGCCTCATTAGCCCGGGACATGCCGGTGCCCAGTAAGGCACGGGTTGTGTGACTAGCCTGGCACACCTGGGCCCAGGAAGTGTGCCTCATTTCCGGCTTCCTTACCCTATCTGACTTAAATTTCACCAGGAATATGAGGAAAACCTTCCTGCAGAGTTAACCATGTAGAAGCCAAAGGCTCTTGGGCCTGCACAATTGTGCGTTGTAAGTCTCTTGCTCCCTAAACCCTTCATAGATGAGACCCAGGCCCAGAAAGGGTGAGAGGCAGATTTAGACCACACAGCTAGGACTGTGACCTGGGGATGGGTGGAGAAGACAATTCCTCCATAAGTCTCTACTCTTCCCTTGTCCCCCAACTCCCAACAGTCAGGCACGTCTGGAATGCAGGAGAGACCCAAGCCAGAGGGAGTGTCCCTTTCCCAGACCCTGAGGGGGAAGAGTGGTAAAACTTGGGAGGAGAAGGTGCCTGCAGGGTTTCACTCAGCGTACCCTACCAATTTCTCCTTGGGACCCTTCCATCCCTGATCCTGCCCCACATCAGCCAGTGGGTGGCAGGAGGCCTTCGGGTGCCAGGACTAGAAGATGGTGGAGCCTGGGATCCACGGCCATCACAGCCTCTCTGGTGTGTTTGTGTTCTTTCACTGGATCTTAGTTTCTCTATTTGTGACTAAAGGGGTAAAAACAGGAGGTGATTCTTAAGAGGGTTTAACATAGGCTCAGCGGGTAAGCACCTGCCATCAAGCCTGACACCCATCTCTGGAACCCAAAAGATGAAAGAACCCAATCATCAAAAGTTGCCTCCTGCTGGGCGATGGTGGCACACCCCTTTAATCCCAGCACTTGGGAGGCAGAGGCAGGCGGATCTCTGTGAGTTCGAGACCAGCCTGGTCTACAAGAGCTAGTTCCAGGACAGGCTCCAAAACCACAGAGAAACCCTGTCTCAAAAAAAAAAA
>NW_026067972.1:7590129-7596467 GCF_014885135.2 Alexandromys fortis
CGGTTTTTGTTGTTGTCTATTTTGGTAAAATTTACTAAGAATAGATTAATAGTTTTAAAAACTTCTATTGTTGTAAACAGAGAATCCAGCATTAATTTTATCTCAGGGTATTGAATTTTTGCCTTGAATATTTTTAATAACTTTAACTTAGTTGTAGCTATGTCCACGTCCTTTAAGTTTGATTCTCATAGTCAACTTTGTTCTTGTCTATCTTCAATTTGAAACCATCTTTACCTCACCATATGAAATCCTTTCACATCTGAAAGCAATGTTTTTTCTCTTTAGTCATCTTTTACCAAAAGTATATTTCTTTCTTTTTTTTTTTTTTTGGTTTTTCGAGACAGGGTTTCTCTGTGGTTTTGGAGCCTGTCCTGGAACTAGCTCTTGTAGACCAGGCTGGTCTCGAACTCACAGAGATCCACCTGCCTCTACCTCCCAAGTGCTGGGATTAAAGGCGTGCGCCACCACTGCCTGGCAACAGGTTTCTTAAAGCACTGATTTGCTCTAGTCAGCTCCCTGGAACATGAGTTTGCTGCTGTTCGGGTACCTGACTCTGCGTCTCTATACCCAGGCAAAGATATATTTCTCAGGGCTCCTTGTGGGCCTCTTTCTCTCACTGTGCCAGGCTGTCTGCATCTCTGGCTTTCTTCATCTTTGGCTCTCTGCCTAATTCTTAGTGCACCTCGGGAGAGGCAGCTCTGCATGTACTTGAGTCCTTTTCTCTGTGTACTTGGTGTCTATCTGAAGTGCAAGTGACTCCAGACAAGCATCTACGCTTCAGGGCATGTCTTCTTAATTCCTGGTAATGAGCTCTGGCTTGCAGCTAACTCTCCTTGATTTTTTTTTTTTTTTTCTGAAAAAGCTGGGTGGGGCATCCCCAAGCCTGGAGAAACTTGGGTGAGGTAGAGTTGGGTGGGGTGGGAAGGCAAGAAAAAAGCTTACTCCACCTAGTACAGTGGTTCTGTACTAGAGCAGTGGTTCTCAACAGGGAGGGTCGTGACCCACTTGGGGTCACATATCAGACATTTACATTACGATTCATTACAGTAGCAAAACTACAGTTATAAAGTAGCAACAAAAGAATTTTATGGTTGGGGGTCACTACCATGTGAGGAACTGGATTGAAGGGTCGCAGAAGCCGGAAAAGGCCTGGAGCCTACAAGGACCTAGGAGGGTGCTGGCCGAGGAAGGGAGGAAGGAGCCTGTGATTCAGAGAAAGCAACTGAGCTGTTGTCCCAGGGAAGGGTGGAAGTGTGAAGGAAGGCAGCACTGAGATGCCGCCCACTCCCTAAAGGGCAATAGGATGCCTAAGCCCTAAGAGGGCAGAGGAGTGGGCATGTCTGCCTACTGTCTGGGAGGAGACTGCTCAGGGACCCAGGAAGGGTCTGTGTGCCCTGGAGCTTTGGCCTTAAGTAGGGTACCAGCAGCAGGGACAGAGACTGGCTTAGGCGTGGTTGCTCGTGGGGGTGGTCTTCAAAGGAACACCTCCTCATCAGAGAAAGCAAGGGCTGGACCTGTCTCTTTGGATCACACAGAAAAAGAGCAGATTCCAATCCAGACCTCCAGGTCTCTAGGAATGCAAGCTAACCCTCGCCAGCAACATGCCATGGGCAGGCAGGCGTCTCTGTGAGCCTGGCTGCAGTCTCTGCTCTGCTCTGTGTTCAGGAGACTAACATCCATGAACTGTATCACCTCTTGCCCTGGTTTCCAGTTGACTTTGGCAAGTAGGAGGCGTATCTAGGAAATAAGAGGGCAAGGAGGGTGAGAGAGGAAGGTCAAGGTATTGGCACCTCTTCCAAGAATCCATCTTCTGAGTTCCAGAATGCTGTCCATCCTGCTCCTTATGAATGAAGGCCAATGGCTGGGGCCCATCATTCTGAACGAAGGCCAGTAAGGATCCCGTGTGCTTCTGCTGGATCCCTTTCTGTGGTTTGGCTCTGCATCTGTAAGGTGGAGGTAATAATGGTACCTACATCCTTAGGTTGCAAGAGGTGAGGATGAACAGAATGAACACTCACTGGGGCAAGGGACACAGCCAGATGGGGTGATGATAGTAAAGACAGGCCTCCTCCTCTGAACTGAAGGGCTTAGAAATGAGACACCCATCCCTCCTGCACCAGGAGCTTGGAGGTGTGGTTGAAAACAATCTAACCTAAAATCTCCAGCCCCCTCCTCCATCCACCATCTTTGTCAAAGTGCCAGCTCAGTGTGACAGAGGATGTTGTATCAAGGAGGGATGAGTGTGACCTTTCCCTCCCTGCCTTTGGGGTTCTCTGGGTAGAAAACCTTACTCCAGGGGGCTGGAGAGATGGCTCAGAGGTTAAGAGCACTGGCTGCTCTTCCAAAGGTCCTGAGTTCAATTCCCAGCAACCACATGGTGGCTCACAACCATCCAAGACGAGATCTGGTGCCCTCTTCCGGCCTGCAGGCATACAGACACTGTATACACAATAAAATCTTTAAAAAGAAAAGAAAACCTGACTCCCATCACCGAGACCAACTTTTCTGAATGCATCAGTCCCGTGCTTTGAAGAGGTCATTGGGTATAGCCTTATTATACTTGAATGAGTCTCATATCCGGCCCCATAATGGTGCTATGAATGGAAGCCAGGGCTTCCTGTGTGCTAAGTAAGCACTTCACTCCTAGGCTATCACCCGTAGCCTCCAAGTTGTTTTGAAGGTGCCTGTGATCTGTGCTGAACTCTAACTTTGCTTCCTTACTGCTCAGAACTGGGAGAGGTTAGAGAGGAAGAGAGGACTCCGGAGGCCTGATAACCGTCTGGTTATAGTTCACTGCTTGTCTCCAAGGAAATGCACCCCCAGAGGTGAGGAGGCACCTGGAATGTGAAGCTACACCTTCCTCTGCTACACCTCAGGTCACTGCCAAGCCTGGCCAGAAACCTGCTGAGGGAGGGAAGGAGGTGCCAGGCCTGAATCTGCAGCAAGCTGCAGGTCCGGACTATGGTGGCTCCTTCTTGCTAGAGGCAACCTTTAGCTGAGAGATCCTTGGTTTCTTGTCAGAGCTGGGAAGAGTAGTTTGACCCCTGACCCGTGGACAAAGTCGTTCCTTTATCAGACAAAGGGATAGCTTGCAACGTGTTTCAGTCCTTGGAGCCCTGTGTGTTTACACACGAGAGGAAACGTATCTCCTGGGACTAACTGAGTGTGCAAATGTTCACATTGACCCATTTACACCCCTCAGCCCTCCCCAATACACATTCCACACTTGGCCATTGACTTTCATACATGCAGTATGTACTTACCCTGACATCAACTCAGTGCTGTGTGACTTTTCTTGGGGAAACAGAACAAGTGTTCATCCCAGATAAGGAATCAAGGACAGACCAAAGAAAAAATTCTAACCAAGTCTAGCTTGGTCTTCTGGGGTTGATTGGGGTTGCTTACCAGGAGCATGGGAAGCTTATAGGCAGCAACTCCACCAAAGAAAAGTCCCCCAATTTACATATCCTCAGGAGGGAACCTCATTGTCCTTCCTACTTCCAGGGGAAATGTTCATGGGTTCAATCTTGTGAAGGTCAATTGGAGTAACCACGCTTCTTCTGATCTCAAGACAGCAATAGTTACTCATTTGCACACTCAGTCACACGCCACAACACTCAGGTGCACCGACACCCTTACATGCCCACACTGACGTCCTTATGTTCACGCTTAAGCATGTATAGACACACCTAGGTTCACTCACACTCATGTTTATACTCACACTCCTCCCTGGAGGGAGCCCAAAGCCACCCATTTGTGACCGGGAGTAACTGGAAGTGTCACGGGAGTAAGTGTTGGGTAAAGAGACACGAGGGTGTGTGTGTGACACTGTGCATAGCCACTGAGGTCAAGGGTGGGTTTGGTGAGTTGGGGAGATAGCAATTGTTGCTCTTCCAAGGAGCTGGGTGTAGTTTCCAGCACTCCCATGGTGGCTTACAACGGGCTACAGAATTCCAGTTCCAGGGAAGCCAATGCCCTCTTCTGGTCTCTGTCAGTACTGCACACATATGACGTATATATACACTCGCAGGCAAAACACTTGTACACATGAAAGAAAAACAAATAAATCTTAAAGAAGTGGCATTGGGGAAGTCTTTAGATTTTGAGGTTACAGCTGAAATTTTCAGAGGAAGGGTTGCAGAGGCCAGGAGGATTGACTTTCCTTCTTTTGAAATGGCCTCACTATGTAGCCTGAGCTGGCCTTGAACCTGAGAACCTTCCTGCTTCAGCCTCCCAGGTTTTACCAATTATCTTCCGGAGTCTGAGTCTCATTACCTGGGTGGGGTACTCAGAAGCTGTCGGTAGATACTTGCTGGAGAAGCAAATAGCAGGGTTGACTAAATCCTCACCATTAACAGGAAGAGCTACCAGCCTGTCACATGGAAGAGGAGAGTCCTAGGCAACCGTGAGTCTGAAGTCATCTTTGTACCCTGATTTCATTCCACAGAACAGAAAGGTGAGTCTCAAGACACAGGAAATTCGCATGAAGCTGCTAGGTAGGCAGAGGCCAGTCCGGCTCCAAACCGTCAGGGCAGGACGTGTCTCCCGCTCCCAAGGCTGATTTCTGAAAGAAACCTGCCAGCACCCCTGCCTCGGGAGAATGGAAAGAGACTGCTTTGGGCTGTGCCAGGGATCTGGGGCCTAGTGAGAAAAGGCGGGGTAAGAGCTGTTATTTTATTTTTTTTTTATTTATTTTGACACAAAATCTCATTATGTAGCTCTGGTTGTCCTGGAACTCACTATATAGCCCAGGCTGGCTTCAAACTCATAGAGACCCGCTTGCTTCTGCCTCCTAAATGCTTGGATCAAAGGTGTGCCTGCTCATACTTGGCCCTTTGAATTTTTTTCAGTGTTAACTTATTATTCTATGTGTGTGTGTACATGTGCTGCACATGGAGGTCAAAGGGCAATTTGGGGAGTTAGTGCTTTCTTTCCACCATGGATTCCAAGGCTCAAACTCTGGTCACCAAGCTTTTTACCCACAAGCCATCTTGCTGCCCCCCCCTTTGGCCTTTTTGCAGAGGGTTTGGACTAATTCATCTCTTTATTTGCTCTTCAGATATTCTTTTTATTTGTGGGGGGCACAGGGTCTCATGTAGCCCAGGTTGGTCTTGAACTCTTTATATAGCCAAGGCTGACCGTGAATTCCCTATCTTCTTGCTTCTACCTCTCCAATGCTGGCATCATCACAAGTGTGTCCCACCAGGCCAAGGGCATGCGTGCTGCGGAGGACGGAACTGAGGGCCTCATGCATGCATACGTATGCATTCTGTCAGGTGCAAGCTAAGGTATGCATTCTGTCAGTGAGTCACACCCTTGGCTCAAGCATCCTCCTTTATCAGACCAAGATAAGTGTCAGGATTGACAATATTATGACAAGCAAGATACAAAGAACAACATCTAGCAGGAAGTAACTGGACGCAAAATGACTTCTAATCCAGCAAGTCGTAGGTAATAATGGCAGCCATCTGAGAGGGCTGAGAAAGCCAGACCAAAACTGCAGAGCCAGCGTTCACCTGTTCCCATCTCTGCCCGTCCCCCTCAATGCAGGCAGCCTCAGGGTAAGGCTGGATCCTTCCAGGGTGTAGAGACAGCTGGTGGTGGTTCTCAGGCTAGCCCCTTGCTAGCCCTATCTCTGTCACAGCTGTCACACTCCGACTGATTGGACCAGTTTGGCCAATGCCTAACTCAGACCTGACTGGATTAGCCTAAGTCACGTGACCCCTCCTGGTCCCAAGAGATAAAATGGATTCCCAACTTGAAACTGAGCTGTGCTGAACTTCAATCTCATGTAAGGAACGGAAGAAAGACCCTGTCAGAGGATGTCGGGAGAGCCGGTTGTGTAGCAGAGGTAGAAGGCCTGCCTAGCTCCACAAGGTCCTGAGTTCACTCTTCAGTGCCGGGGTAGGAGCGGGAAGACTGTGTCTGCATCATCTGTAGGGCCCGACACAAAATGCGAATGCAGGTTGACTCCTTGCTCAGGGGCTGAAGAGGTGGCTCTGCAGTTAGGAGGGCTTGCTCTTCTGCCAAAGGACCCAAGTTTGGTTCCCAGCACCTAGCTCACTGTCACCTGTGACCCTAGCTCCTTGGGATTCATGCCTCTTCTGGCCTCTGGACGGCACTTGCACATGTTTGGCATACATGCACACATAATAAATAATGACGTTAAAAAGAAGATTGTGTAAAAAATGTTATTGGCTCAAAATGTCTGAAGTTGGGTGTGGTGTTGCACATCTACAATCCCAGCACTTGGGATGCTGAAACATGAGGACCACAAGTAGGAGCCAACTTAGGCTACATGGGGGAGATTCTAATGGTTTTCCTTCCTTCCTTCCTTC
>NW_026067972.1:7597038-7609378 GCF_014885135.2 Alexandromys fortis
CTGGTGAGATGACTCAGTGGTTAAGAACACTGCTGTTCTCCTAGAGGACTCAGCTTTGGTGCCCAGCACCCACATGGCAGCTCACAACCATCTGCGTGTTACTTCCCAGTTCCAGGAAATCCTATGCTCTCTTTTGGCTTCCATGGACAACAGGCACACATGTGACTCACAATCATGCAGGCAGGGAAAACACTTTTATACATAAAATAAAAAATAAAGTAAGAATTAAGAGATTGTCTTAGTTGGGATTTCTGTTGCTGTGAAGAGGCAGACATCACGACCATGGCAACTATTTTTTTTGTTTTTGTTTTTGTTTTTCGAGACAGGGTTTCTCTGTGGTTTTGGAGCCTGTCCTGGAGCCTGTCCTGGAACTAGCTCTTGTAGACCAGGCTGGTCTCGAACTCACAGAGATCCACCTGCCTCTGCCTCCCAAGTGCTGGGATTAAAGGCGTGCGCCACCATCGCCCAGCCATGGCAACTATTTTTAAAATTTATTGTTTTTATTTATGTGCATTCATGTTTTGCTTATGTACATGTCTGTGTTAAGGTGTTGGATACCCTGAAGCCCCTGGAACTGGAGTTACAAGCAGTTATGAGTTCCATGTGGGTGCTGGTAGTTGAACTTGGGTCCTCTAGAAGAGCAGCCAGTAGTCTTAACTGCTAAGCCATCTCTCCAGCCCCAACCACGACGACTCTTATAAAGGAAAAAATTTAATTAGGCTGTCTTACAGTTTCAGAGGTGTAGTCCTGTTATCGTGATGTGACATGGTGGCGTGCAGGCAGGCCTGGTGCTGGAGAGGAGCTGAGAGTCCTACATCTTGACCAGCAGGCATCAGGAACTGGTCTGGGTGGCACACTGAGGGAAGCTTGAGCAAAGGAGCCCTCAGAACCCACCCCACATTACCACGCTACCACAAGGCCACATCTACTCTGACAAAGCCATGTCTCCTAATCCTGCCTCTCCCTATGAAATTATGGGGGTCAATTACATTCAAACTTCCACAGAAATTTAAATGAGTTAGAAAAATGGGTTCTTCAAAGCTTGATTGAAGAAGAAGTTGGAGGAATGTGGAAAGCCCGCCAGAAACATAATTCTGTCCTGAATGGATCCCAATTGTCAGACTCAAAGAGGGAAAAGTGGAGGCCCTGGCATTTCTGCTATGACCTTGGCTTAGACCCTGTCTCCCCAGGATCATGCCATAGCAACCCTGGAACTGGAAGCTTCTCCCCTACCCCACCAGTTCCTGAATAACCATTCTGAGGCGTAATATCAATTACAAACTGTTTGGCCTATTAGCTCAGGCTTCTTATTGGCTAGTTCTTACAACTTAAATTAACCCATTTCTATTCATCTATGTATCACCATGTGACTGTGGCATTACCTCATTTTCTACATGTCTTGTTTCCTTGTGGCTGGTTGGCTGGAGTCTCCCTGATTTCACCTTCTTTCTCTCTCTATCCCCATTTGGATTTCCTGCCTAGCTATATTCTGCCCTGCCATAGCCCAAAGCAGCTTCTTTGTTAACCGATGGTAATAAAACACATTCACAGCATGCAGAGGGGCATCCCATATCACAGCCTATATGGAACGTTTGCTTTTCCTCCACATCCCACTGAAGAATGAGCCTGCTGTGGTAATCCTGGCACTCAGAAGGCAGAAGCAGGATGATAAGACTTTGAGGCATATATAGTGAGACCTTCCACGCAGAGAGAGAGAGAGAGAAGTCAGGCACAAGCGGCTGTGTGGGCTGGGAAGATGGCTCAGCAGCCGTTAGGAGCAATTGTCACCGTGAGAGCACTGGAGTCAGGTCCTAGCACCCACATCAGGTGGCTCTCAGTCACCAGTAACTCCAGCTCCAGGGAATCTGGAAGCTTCCTTCTAACCTCTGTGGGCATCTACATACCGACTTGCACACACAAGCACAAATAATATTTTGTTTTCATTTTTAGACACAGGGTTTCTCTGTGTCACAGCCCTGGCTGTCCTGGGACTCACGCGATAGACCAGGCTGGCCTTGAACTCAGAGCCCACCTTCCTCTGCCTCCTGGTTAAAAGCAAAAGTACCACCACAGCCCAGCATAAATTTTTAAAAAATGAATCTTAAAAAGAAAGTTGGTGGTGGTGCATGTCTTTAATCCCAGCACTCAGGAGGCAGAGACAGGTGGATCTGGGTGATCCAGGCTAGCCTGGTCAACAGAATGAGTTCTAGAAAAGTCAGGGTTAAACAGAGAAACTCTGTCTCGAATAAATAAAGTGAACATATAGATAGACAGACAGACAGATAGATAAATGGAAGGGAGCAGGTACGGGGGAGACTCCTTCCTGTCTAGCAGATAGGTCTGTGTCAACACAAACTGTGTCACAGTTCAGGGATACAGAGGAGTTCAGTATATTCAAGCCCAACCCAGTCTAAGTGAGTATTCAAGGCATTCTTGTTCTTCAAAATCATTTCAGCTGGGCTGGAGAGATGGCTCAGCTGATAGAGCACTGACTGTTCTTCCCGATTACCTTGGTTCAATTCTCAGTGCTGACACAGTTGCTCACAACCATCTGTAACTCCAGTCCCAGGGGACTGAGCACCCTTTTCTGGTCTCCGTGGGCACCTGGCATGCACATAGTGTGCACAGATATATATATGTAGGCGAAATACTTAGACACATAAAGAAATCATTTTAGTTTGTTGGTAAGTTAGCCCCATTTAGCCCTAGCCTTTGGCCCAACAGCCTGCTGTTGCCCTCTGTTTGTTTTTAAGCTAATGGCTGCTTAGGGGTGTTTGTTTGTTTGTTTGAGACAAGGTTTTTATTAACCCAGGCTGGAGTCACATCCACTCTATGTCTGAGGCTTTTCTTGAGCTTCTGGTCCTCCTGTCTCTGCCTTTCAAGGACTGAGATTGCAGGAGTGCCCCCACCATGCCTCCTTTGACTGCACCAGAGGGGCCATAGACCTGCGGTTTCTGTCATTCTCTTCTGCATTTAAGAAGACAATTGCTGCCTGGTGGCTCATGCCTGTAATCTCAGTACTCGGGAAGCTGAGGCAGGAGAGCTGCTGCAGGTTTGCCGTCAGTCTGGTCTACAGAGCCGGCTCTAAGCCAGCCGTCTCAAAACCCAATAAAGAGTAGCTTTATGGGCTGGAGAGATGGCTCAGTGGTTAAGAGCATTGCCTGTTCTTCCAAAGGTCCTGAGTTCAATTCGCAGCAACCACATGGTGGCTCACAACCATCTGTAAAGAGGTCTGGTGCCCTCCTCTGGCCTGCAGACATGCACACAGAATATTGTATGCATAATCAATAAATATTTAAAAAAAAGAGTAGCTTTATTCCTCAATTACAGGTAAATAACACCCCCCAATGCAACTGCATTTGCAAGTTTGTCCTTCCAGATGCAGCCTCGTGGAGAGAGGTAAACAGGGCCTGGTTATAAAAGTCAGCCCCCCCACCCCATCCCGCAGTATGTTAAAAGGGGCTCAATAGATATTGTTATTCATACTCCAGCCCCAAAGCCCATCTCTCTCTCTCTCTCTCTCTCTCTCTCTCTCTCTCTCTCTCTCTCTCTCTCTCTCTCTCTCCCTCCCTCCCTCCCTCCTCCCAGTGATTATGAGAAAGCTTTGGAAAGCCAGAAAACTTCTAATGGGGTGAGCGGTGGACGAAGCCTGAAAGAATAGACAGGCTTTGGTAGGAAGGGTGTGACAAAAGTTGCATTCTCCAAACAGAAGAGAACCTTGGAGGAACGCAGCTGAGGGTGGCTATTGACCCAGAAGGGAGGAGGCGGCAAATGACACCGAGATTCCATACCTGAATCCCTCCAAGGGCCTGGGCACAGCCAGGGTGAGCGCGCTCAGCCTGCCTCATGGTTCTGGCTGCGCTTGGAGATCTTATCCTCACATAGCTGATAGATAGCACTGAGTCACGGGCGGGACCCGAGGCCTAGGAAACAGTTCGGATGTTGAAACAGGCCCGGGGAGGGGGATGAATATCTCTAACACACTGTCAGCGTACACATCATTACCGCCCACATTTCCTGTCTCCCTGGGTCACCTTGATGGCCATCACTCCTCTTGGATCCTGTCACTTACTTGTCACCCCTACCATCATCCCTGCATCACAGTCCCTGACTCTCCCGTGCCCATGCGGTCACGCAACCAGTTCCCATCCGGTTCCATCCGGTTCCATCCGGTTCCTACCTTCTTCAGCCCTGTGCCCATGGCGGTTACTAATGCCAGCCAATCCTGCCGTCCCTCCGCCGCCTCCACCCCAGTATTGTCACTTGTTAGCCATTCCCATTCCTCCTGTCACCGAGATCGTCCTCACCTGTCCTCGCCACCTTCGTCATCTTTGCTGTCACAGCCCCGTCCTGGCCAAGCATTCCCAGCATAGTCTCCCTTCCCTCAGCCACCGCGTCAGGCCGTGCCACCGCTGAGTCCTCCGGATCAGCACCACCTGTCTCCACCTTGCTGTTAGCTCACCTTCACCCATCCATCTCAGCCTCCTCCTTGACGTCTCCTTGCCGGCCGGCACCCTTCTTGTCTTGGCTCCTTACCAAGGTGCCTACATGGCACACAACAGGTGCCCACCTCTGAGTGGCTGACCGGATCTTGCTGGTTAGGGTCTCTGCTGGGCTTCCCCGTCTGGATTCACCATGCTCCTTACCTTTGCGATGTGTTGGGGACTGCAGACCACCAGACCCTGAATTTCCTGTAGACAACTTCTTTTCCTGTATTTGCAGCTGCTCTGAGCACGAAACAGGGGAGTGTTTTCTGGTGGGTCTGCAGCTGAAAGATCCCGAGAGCTGGGGCGTGGCCAGAGCACTATATAAGCTAGCTGCCCCTGAGCACAATAAAAGGGGGCATTCTTGGGGAATTCAAGGATGACCCATGTCTCTGTATGTATGTGTCTGTCAATCTCCAGGCCCTTACCCAGCTCGAGAACAGTCCTCTGCAGGTAGTACACTCCAGGCATAGTACCGTAGTACACATAGTACAGGCGCTACAGGACTGTAGTACATGTAGTAGCATGGATGGTCAGCAATGTCCTGGCAAAGAGGTTTACTATCTATGCTTGGTTGCCGGGGCTCTGGGCCAGGCCCTTCTCAGGGTTCCCAGGCAAAGGACTGCCAAGAATCCTTGAGCCCCTTCTTCAGCTACTGTTCTTGGTAGTCACCTTTGCCCAACATGGCTCTGAAATTCTTTTATTCTTCTTTTTTTTCCTCTCTGAGTCAGAGTCACAGTAGGTATCCCTCTCTTGCTATGTTGCTTTGGCTGGCCTCAAACTTGATATCCTCATGCCTCAGTCTCTGAAAGACTGAGATGACAAGAGAGTACACTTGGCTAAAATTTTTATTTTATTGGGAGTTATTTCCTCCTTCTTAATCCCCAGTGTTTCTTCGATTACCCCCTGCCCCAGTACTGGACGCTTCTGATGACCTCTTGTTTGGGTAATCGTGTCTAAGGCTATCCTGGCCAACAGTCAGGACCAGCTGGAAGGCAGCAACTGTAGCCTTCTTAGTCACTGACAGGTTCCTGGGGCCCAGCACAGAGCCTTGTTTATGGAAGGGGCCCATTGCATTCTATTGGGTGAACACATGCCATCTCCTGATCCCTTTGCCTTGTGCTGGCCCTGTGCTAAGAGCTTACCAGCCCGTCAGTTTGTCTTGTTTTGTCTTGTGTCTTTCTTTTCTAAGTTTTGAGCCTTTCAAGATCTTTCAAGGTGCCTTGGCACAGATCATCCTGACAAGGTTCAAGCCGAGAAGCCTCTTCCCAATTACTCATCAGAAGGTGAAGCGGCAGAGAAAGCTGTTACTCACGGAACACGAGAGTGCTTTCCTGTAACCAGGGCAAAGGAAACCTCAGCTTGTAACATCGCCTCTTGATTTCATCTTTTGTTTCCCAAGGAGACTGAAGAGCTCCAGGACAGGAGGGACACATGAAAAAGACAGCTTCCAGTTCTGGGGATCCTCATCTCGGACCTTGAGAGTGTTGTGTTCAAGAAGTAAAATAGAAAGACTCTAACATAACCTGGGTATTCCCAAGTGATTTGTCCCATCTTCTTTATTTCTGAGGATTTGTCCTTGGGAAAATGCTTAGGGGGGTGGACAAAGCCGTTGCCAATTCCGATTTTCCATGATTTCACCATCATGTTACTTTTAATATTTAAATTCATAAGTGAATATTTATAAATGGTAGCCTGGTCTACAGAGCGAGTTCCAGGACAGCCAGGACTACACAGACAAACCCTGTCTCAAACAAAACAAAACAAAACAAAAAAACAAACGAAGACAAACAAACAAACAAACAAACAAAAAACCCCAAAAACCAAGAAAGAAAAGAAAAGTTGAAAGCTAATAAAGTAGACTACCTTACACAATTTATTCTGTGTCTTGGTTACTCAGACCTTGGGTCTGAGGAGTTGATTGCTGTCTAGAGGCAGGTCATGTGAAGGCATTAACACAAGGCTTATGTGGAATTACTTTCAGTGATGTCAGGAGTGGGTAGATGAATGGACGAGCAGGAAGGCAAGCACCACGGCATTATGCTGCCCCTGAACATGAGTAATTTCTGACAGTTCTCATTTTCTTTGATGGGCATCATTACATTTATAATAAAAAGCTATGCCTTCCTAACCAGAGGTAAAAACGATGCTTTATGTGAAGGCGACAGAGCTTTAAAGTCCCACCACTCGTTACTTTTGTTTTACTGGACTGTAAATCCCATGAGGATAGGGTCTTTGCCTGTTTCCCAGCAAAATGTGCTTTTTTGGTCTCTCACATCTTGTCCTTTCATTTAATTTTTTAAATAGATAGTGTTTCACTATTTATAAAAGCTGGCTTGGAATTGGCTACGCTGTCCAGGATGACCTGCAATTCTCTGTGTAACCTAGGCTAACCTTAAATTTGTGCAGATTCTCCTGCCTCAGCCTCCGGAGCTGGTGGAGGTACCATTTGTGACTCCTTAACTTTTCAGAGTAATCCTCTCCTGTGCAGAACGTTTTGGGGGTGGCTTGATCTCCAAACCCAACCTGCACTTGCATGACTGCTGGCACCCGGCCTTGAAAGAGCTTGGGGAATTTGAGTCCCATCGGAAGTGAGCACGCGACCCGAGTCAGAAGCACGAGACCCGAGTCAGAAGCACGTTCCCCTTTGTTTCTGTTTGGAACGCGGCACCGCTCCAGGCAGACTCTCAGGGGCGTCCCCAGCCTCTTGTCCCTGCACCTTCAGTCAGTCATTCACTGTGCTGCCTTCGCCCTCCTCCCTCACCTTCAAACTGCCTCTCCAATCAGTTTCCCTGTTCCACTTGCTCTGCCCACCCCGAATCCGTATCTCCTGAGCCACAGCCAGAATCTGCCTCAGCCATGCTTTGGAAGTTTTTAGGATGTAAGTCAACCCTTGCCACTTTCCCGTTTACAGAGCTTTTCTGTGGCTACCCATCATTCTGAGGGGCAAGTTCAGGACAGTACGTGATCCAGGCCAGACGGACTATGCCCTGTGGCCTTCGCCTTGCTGCAGCCACATAAAATTTCTCAGGCCCTTTTGATGTAGGAATGGGAGAGCCACACCCCCCCCCCGCCTTTTTTTTTTTGGTTTTTCAAGTCAGGGTCTCTCTGTAGCTTTGGAGCCTGTCCTGGAACTAGCTCTTGTAGACCAGGCTGGCCTCGAACTCACAGAGATCCACCAGCCTCTGCCTCCCAAGTGCTGGGATTAAAGGCGTGTGCCACCACCACCCGGCTGTGCCACCCCTTTTTCTATGCCCACCCCTTTGCCTGTCCGACTTTGTCTTATCCCAGCTGTTAGAGAGGATGCTCCCTCTTCCAGGAAAGTGTCCTTTATGTCTCCCACCCCCAAGTTTGGGTCAGTGTAGGGTTGAAACTCTTACAGACTACTTGATGGTATTCTGTATGATCTGCACATGCAGGACCCACAGAAAAATGACTGCTGAAGTTGCCTAAAGAAGGTGAAACAGTCCTTCAGGGTTCCTGCTTCATGAAAGAGTCTGCGGGAAATTTGACTGTAGGACACAGAAGAAAGCAACTGATGAACTTTGCTATTACAAGACAGAACAGATCTTCAAATTTCCTGCTTCATGGAAAAGTCTGCTGGATACTAGGGACCTGGAGGCTGAAGATGGATGCTCCAACATGAGAGAAGAGCTTTGGGTGACTGTCCAGGCAGCAAGATGTCTCTGTCAATTCCAGAGCTTTGGGAGTTGCTTACAATGCACTCCCTGTTTACTTAGGTAATATTATATCCTTCTGGGGTCTTTGAAGAGTTGAAGACAGATAGTTATAGTTTTATTTAGTTATGATAAAGGATAAATTAGATATAAAATTTTACACTTACAAAGATAGGGTAGATAATAGTGTATTTTTCTTAATTTGCCAAATGTAAATGGACTAAATATTGTAACTATAATTCTTGCTTGATAACTGCTTTGTATATGTAATTTTACTATGTTAAAGTTAAAAACCTTCCTTTTTAATTAGACAGAAAAGGGGAGATGATGTGGGATGTCTCTCTGTTTGGGTTGCTTTTATTGGTTGATGAATAAAGCTGTTTTTGTCAATGACTTAGCAGAGCACAGCCAGGCAGGAAATCAGAACAGAGATATAGAGAGACTAGGTGAAGTCAAGGAGATGCCATGTAGCTGCCAAAGGAGACAGATGCCAGAACCTTAATGGTAGGCCATAGCCTCATAGTTATATACAGATTAACAGAGCTAGCTAGAAAGATGCCTATGCTATTGGGCAAACAGTGTTGTAATTAATGTAGATTCCATGTGATTATTCAGGTCCGGTGGCTGGGAAATGAACAAGCAAGTTTCTGTTTACATTACTGCCTGTAATGACAAATAGGGATAGACTAATTTTTAGTCGGTCCCCCCACATGTACACACACGCACACGCGTGCACACACACGCACACACGCATGTACACACATGCACACACACATGTGCGCACACACACACACACACTTTGGTCATGGAGCTGGGGATCAACCTTGAGTTTTGCAGATTGGCCAGTGGTTGTAGTGGTTTCTAGTTCTCTCCTGTTGATGCTGTTCCAGCACCAGGCTATGTAGAGGACCCCTCCCTCCATGCTTAGCGTGCCAGTGGTAAAACACCCTGATCACTAGCTGTACTGTGTGTTACTACCCACATCACTAAATTAGGATCTGGCCTTCCCAAACACTGTGGGCAAGGCTGTCCTCTTACAGTTCAGGCACATGTCCCAGCAGTTGTGGCCCTGAAGATCAGGGGAGGTGGCTGTGGGAAGAAGGGCTGTCTGGGTAGAGGTAGGCCTCTCTGGGGAATGTGGCCTGGGATCGGGTCCTGCCATAAAACCTCAGAAAGCAGAGCCAACTCTCAGATCCTTACTCTGCATGATAGAAAAACTGGTGTGTGGTGAACCAGGCCTCAGCCGGGGAAGGGATGTCAGCCATGGAGATGAAGGGAAGTTGCCCCCTCTGGAATTATCTACCTGCTGTTTTCTGATTAAAGTGAGGCGTTCTACCACAGGGGACGGCCTGGGTTGGGCACATCAGGTAGCAGGACAGAAGGCAAGTTTGGACAGGTGGACAGTGGAACCTAGGCTATGGGGTGGGGTGTGCATACTAGTCACAGGGAGTGGAGGCAGAGGTGGAACCCCACTAAAGGTCAAGGAGTGGAGAATGGCTTCTGCAGCAGGCTGGCTGCTCTCATTAGGTGACTGCTCCAAGAACTGCAGAGACAGAAGCTGGGCTGGGCCACGTCTCTGCCTCGGGGCTGGGGAAGAGCTGGGGTTGGAGACTAGTCCCTTGTGAGGTCATTGCTTGAGGAAAGGAAAGGCAGAGGCAGGAAGGCAGGAGGATTCGTGTTAGATGATAGAGAGGCCAGGTAATGGCAGATCAGGAACGTGAGCCGTCCTTATCTGTGCTGCTCCTGAGGAGGGAAGGAGAAAGCCAGGGTTGGCAGCCCTGTCCCAAGAGAGAGGGACTTTGAGGCAGGGGAGGTGACTTGGGGAACACTGAAGCCTCAGCTAGGGTTTGGGGAATTCATAGCCAAGGAAAACACCCAGGCCATCACTGGATATTCCTAGGTTGTTCTACAGCATGGGGAGATCCTCGTTGGACAACCCAAATATGAAGCCTAGAGACTCCCCACTTGTGTTTCTGCTCGAGTCCTGGGGAGCTGAGAGAAAGCACAGCTGCAGCAGGAGCTGAGTGGAATGAAAAAGGGGGTGCCTGGACCTGGGGACATGGTGGCACTTCAGAATGCCACTAGCCTGATGAGACCCCCACGCACCGGAAGGTACACAGTCACTGAGGCTATCTGACTGTGTCTTCTCTGAGGCCTTGGGATAGATCCCTCTCCCCACCTTACGTTCCCAATCTCAGATGCCATCTTTCAGTCCCAAGTCTACACATATTTCACGAGGGTCTTCTGCCTGTGATGCTTTTCCTGTGCGTCCTATAGAGAGCAAACTGTGGGTCCTTGTGTCGGGCCTTCCTCCAAAGAAAGTAGAAAAGAAAACAATGGGAATAGCCCTGTCTGGACGGCGACGAAGGAAGGAAGCCCTCACAGCTGTGGGAACCCACAGAAGGCATCACCCCCAGTTCAGGGGAGGCAGGCTCCATGGATCCCGAACTGCACAAGCCAGCAGGCATTTGCCAAGGAGAGCCATGAGGGCACGTCCAGTAGTGTTTGTATGGTGTGCTGGAGACATGCCAGCCGGCTCAAAGGGAGCCACGTGTCTGCCAAATCTTCAGGGACTCTGCAAGACTGCTTGTTTCACGCTTTAAAAGTCAACTTAAGCAAACATATAATTAACTAAATTATTTAGAAAACAAAGGTGATATATAGCCACTTGCTAATTATTCCTGCGTTTTGCTATTATCTGTGCTCTTCAAAGGACTGGCATCTATTGTATCTTCAAGGGGGAGAGAGCACATAATTGAGCATGGCTGCTCCTCTCTCGCCAGCTCTTTGTTCGGTGACATCACACTGACTTCTGGAGAAGGCCAAGGTGAAGCTGATTATCACTAAGTGACGTAGCTTAATTGACTGAGGTCCAGGGCCTGTCAAGTCACACCCAGCAGGCCAAATCCAGCCTGCAAGCTAAGAAAGGCTTTTAGCTGGGCCTGTTGACACAGGCCTATAATCCTAGGTACCAGGGAGGCTGAGACAGGAGGATTGATAGTTTAAGACCCACTTGAGCTACTGAATGACTACAAGACCAACCTGGGCAACTTAGTGAGAACTTTTCTCAAAACAAAATAGAAAGTGGGCTGGGACGGTAGCCTTGTGGGAGGAAACTTGCTTGTCTAGCATGAATTAGGCCCTAAGTTCAGTTTTTAATGCCACACAGACACACAAAGAAACACAATAGAAGAAAGGAACTGGCAAGATGGTTCAGTGGTTCAGTGGGTGACAGTACTTGCTGGCAATGCTGATAAACTGGTTGATTTTTATTCCTGGACTCCATGTAAAGGTGAAAGGAGAGAAACAACTCCCTAAAGCTGCCCTCTGACTGGCTGCCACATGTATGACACACACCAACACCAACCCTATCTCCATTCCAAAATAAAAAAGAAGGTCTGGGCAGGTGGTACAGACCTAGACTTGGGAGGTAGAAGTAAGTGGATCAGGAATTCAATGCCGGCCGTGGTTACTAGCCTGAACTACAAGAGACCCTGATACACACACACACACACACACACACACACACACACACACACACACACAGAGCGATTTTCCAGATGTGGAGGCACACATCTGTAATTCTAACACTCAGGAGGCAGAGGCTGGATGACCTAACCATGGGTTCAAGGCCAGTTTGATCTACTTAGCAAATTCCAACCCAGCCAGCAATACCTAACAAAATCCCATCTCTAAAAAAATACATCCCCCAAGAGCCAAAAGGTGCTTGTTGTCAAGTCAGACAACTTGAAGCTGATTCCTGGGTCCCAAATGATGGAAGAAAGAACTGACTCCAGCAAACTGTTCTCTGACCGCCACAAGTGTGCTGTGGCACAGATCACACACACACACACACACACACACACACACACACACACGCACGCACGTCACAGGCTAGTAAAACAGCTCAGTTTAAAGGTGTCTGTGACCAAATTTAAGAACCTTCATTCAGTCACTGGGACTGATGAAAAGAGGAAGATGGACTATTGACTGTTTGTTCCCTGACCTATGGGCACCATGGTGCATGTATACCTTCCATATGTACTTACAGATGAGAAATAGATGTTGAGAAAAGTTACATCACTGAGTAATTTGTTAAAGTTTCAACAGGTCTTTCTTAAATTGTTTCTTTCTTACTTTTTTTTTTTTTTTTTTTTTTTTTTTTTTTGTTTTATTTTT
>NW_026067972.1:7609942-7624382 GCF_014885135.2 Alexandromys fortis
ATTAAAAAAAATTAAGAAAGTATTCTATAGAGTATTGTTTGTGTGGATTTTTTTTGGGCTAGAGTCTTGTTATGAAGTCCATGTGGTGGTAAATTCTGGCCAGGATCTCATCAGGAGCCCACACAGCCTCAAATTTGTGGTAATCCTATTCCCAAATGTTGGGATTATAGTTGTGCACCACCAACTAGTATCTGCAAAGCAACTGACTCTAAAAACTGGATATTTTAGTATTATTATAAATTATGCAAAATTTTATATTCTTTAGGCTGATAAAATTTCACAAGCATCTGTACACATACATATATATTATATATATACACACACATATATTTAAAACATGGAACCAGTTGCTAAAAGCATTCATTATGAGACAAAGGGCTCTAGACAGGAGGGTCAAGGGGGAGTAGGGTTGTCTAAGGTAACATGGGGAAGAGGTGGGGCTGGTGCTGAGACAGACGGGAGGGACTTGTGCACAGGGGTACGGAGATGGCCTCCATCCTGAAGGCCATGGAGAATTGTAGGAGGATTAGAGCAGCAACGAACTCATCTCATTTTTGTTGAGACGATTTTGACAACTCTGTATGAAGACTGGATCTCTGGGGACAGTCTATGAGGAACTAAATTGGTGCAATGAGGGAAAACAAGAGGAAATGAGTGAGGATACTTACGAGAGCCAGCGTGGTGGTAAATTCTGACACCTTGACACAATTAGGATCTCCTGGAAAGAGTATTATTACCCAAGGAATTGTCTAGATCAGGTTGGTCCGTGGGGAATTTTTTTGAGTGCCTTAATTGACGTGGGAAGACACAGTCAAACATGGGTTGCACAAGTCCCTAGGCTTGGGGTCTTGGAAACCCCAAGAGGAGAAAGCTAGTCATGTACGGGCAAGCCAGCAAGTCAAGGTATGTTCCTTTCTCTCTGCTCTTGGCTGTGAATACGGTGTGATCAGCCACCTCTGGCTGCTGAGGCTGTAACTTCTCTATGGTGACGGACTATAACCTAGAACTGTGAACTAGAGCCCTTCTCTCCCGTGGCTTGTTGTCAGGATATTTTATCCTGAGGGTGTTTTTCCAGGGCACTTGGCTTGAGCAAAAATTGGATGGTAGTCCTTGGGGCATAGTGACTTGCTGCCCTCCCTGGAGTAGGTGTTTGTGTACACTGGAGACTGAATCCAGGACCTGTCCATGCTATACCACTATACCATTGAGCTACGCCTCTAACCTATCAGATACAAGCTTAAAAAGAACAGAGCTCTTTTGTTCACATGTATAAAATTAAAGAACTTTTTAAAAGGGTTTTTTTTTCTTTCTTTCTTTTTTTTTTTTTTTTTGAGACAGGATTTCTCTGTACAACAGTGTTGACAGTCCTGGAACTCACTCTGTAGACCAGGCTGGCCTCGAACTCACAGAGATTCACCTGCCTCTGCCTCCCAAGTGCTGGGATTAAAGGCGTGTGCCACCACCGCCCGGCTTAAAAAAGACTTTTAAAGAAGCGAGGGGTGACTTCCTTCTAGGAGTCCTGGTTGGAGACGTGGGCAGGCCGTGGAGTGGAGGTGGAGAACTGGGGGTGTCACAGTGAGCTTGGAGCTTCTGTCTTGACAGCTCAGCAAGTCGCAGAACCTGGCAAGCGACTCATCTCTTAACCTAAAATGACCCTGTTCGGGAATGTAGCATCCACACTCATCCCCGTGGTAACCATGGTTAGATATGTTGTGTTGCACACTTGAGCCTCTATATACACAGGCTATCACCGTGCACGTAGCTGGTGTGGCCCCAGCTGAGGGTACCTGTTGTATGGGGCAGGTAGGGGCACTGGGAATGAGCAAATGGTACTTCCCAGAGTAAATGGGCAGGGGAATGGGCATGTCACTGAAAGAGGGATGTAGCTTCAAAGCCTGGTGAGCTGCCAAAGGAGGAGACCTGGGTGGTGGCAGGGAGTGGGGGGGGGGGCAGTGCACAGAAGACAGCCTGTTTCTCAAAGGCCTGGCTGGCACAGACGGCAGAGTTGAGCACCCTAAGTCTGTGGTGATGATGGCTCTTTCCTGTTTATTCCTTAAGCACCCGGTTGTGGTGGCTCCCACACCCTGTTCATGAGAGGGCATTCACAGGCTATAGGCCGCAAGCACGCAGGCCTAGAGCGTGAGAGAGAAAGTTCCCGATGGCGTCAGAGCTCTTACTCCTCTGCAGATACTGTCTGTTCAGAGCGAATACAGAGAGAGCCTCGGGTTGCCCATGCTTGGAGCGAGGTTTCCGTATTGGCTGTGTGCACACGTCACTAGTGGATACGCAGGCCCCGGCCCTAGTGCCTGGGGCCTGGTTCCACCTTCCTCTCTTGTTCTGTGATCTGAGATCTGCCTGAAGTGGGGCAAAGAGTCTGGGCCAGGAGCCAGGAAGTGTGGACTCCTCAAGCCTACCACACAGTGACTGTCAGCGGTCACCAAACAATCCTGTGAGCTGTGATTGGTCTATGGGAAATTAGGGAGACCGAGTCCTTGGGCTTCCGTGGTGGACAGCGGTGTTCCTTGAGTATTTCATTGAGGGATTTAGGGGCTACAAGTAGGTAACACCCACCAGAGGACTTATCCTCCACCGAACAACGTGTCCAACCTTTTGGAGATGTGAGAGATTCATGTTCTGGGGCTGGGCTTCAAAAACAAATTAGCAACGTGACAGGTTAAGACCCGCCAGTAGTGAGGCTGGGAAAGTCTCCCCACCCATCCCTGCCCTCAGGCCCTGTTGGGGGGTTGCTGAACAATAGTGCTTCCCAATTGAGAACCTGGACTAGCCTCTCTCTCCCTCCCTAGCTTCCCCACCTCCATGCTAGCCTGCAACCTTTTAGGCTCTCCTGCTTTGGGAGCTCAGAGGTTTCATCCTGAGGCTATATGTCGGCTTAGCCACAGCACACGGAGACAGCTCTGAAGTCAACAAGACAAGAAATGAAGTAGGCACAGGTAAAGTAAAGTGGATTAAAAAAAAAACAAACAAAGTTGAAAGCCACAGGAAAGTGTGTGGGTTGGCTTGAATAGAGCCAAGTGTCTCCCTAAGAGGAGGACCCTGGGACCAAAGCCAGGCCAGCTAGTCTCTCAAGGCAAGGTGGAGGTTTCTGCAGAGATCTACTGCCAAAGAAATCAGCATAGATCACCAGCAAGACCAGACTCATGGGGATATAGGTGGGAGTCTGGGGTCGAGAGGTGCCCCCCACACCTAGCCTCACTCCAGTTTGTCCTGCTGACGGCTTAAACTGGTTGCTGCTGTAGGAAAGGAAGACAGGCTAACTGGGCCAGGTTGGGAGAAACAAATAGTGTGAAAGTGAAGCGAGGGGCATTTGATAGTCTCCTCGCTTCTCTCAGGATCTTGGAGCAGCTGTGAATTCCTGCAGATGCCCAAGATCCCCTCCTAAGCCCACTCACAGACAAGATTACCTCCAGGACAAACTGCTTCTCTCCCATTGAGGGCAGAGGGAACTTGGGTCTTTCAACATTCAGTGACTGCGACTTGCTGCGTTCCTTGTGGCAGAGGAAACCTAGAATCACGGATCCCTATCCCCAAAGAATTCAGAAGGCCTTAAAAGGTAGCCTGCTCAGGCCTTGTCACTCCTGGATCCCCCAACAGTTCAGTGAGTTTGAGCCAGCTCCTGCTGATTACACCAGAGACTGTAGGGGACCTGAGGGAGCCTGGCCTCTTGGCTGTGCCAGGGGTTCAAGCTGAGAGGCCAGGCTGCAGAGGGAAGGGCTAAGAAGGTCAGCCTACAGTCTGGGAACCAGTCTAGAACATTCCAGCACTGACCTCAGGGAATGGGCGGCAGACTCCCGTCTAGCAGCAAGAGTTACCAGGCATACTCCTGACCTGAATCCACTCCTCCAACACTGATGAAGACCCCAGATAGGTCTTTTACTAAAGCTCACCAGCCTTAACGAAAAGGCTGACCTGGATCCAAACACACACAAGCCTGTCTACAGGCTAGCCTGAGCTAGGAAGGGCTCTCCGTGCAGACAGGGGAGTCCCTGGAACAAGGACACCTAAACCAGCCCCAGCACAGACCCCTGTTTTTTCCTACTGCTCTTTCTGTTACTCCATAATTTATTCATGGAGAGAGAGAGAGAGAGAGAGAGAGAGAGAGAGAGAGAGAGAGAGAGAGAGAGAGAACCTAGGCATTGCAGACACTGAACCACTGAACTCAGGCCTCTGATGTACTAACTAGGTAAGCAAGGGCTCTGTCTCTGACATCTGTCCTCAGACTTTTCTTTCACCCCCCTTCCATGAGGGTCCCTCAATGCGACTGCTCTCTTGTTCCAATGAGCCTGATAGTCAAAACTGTACCCACATTAGATCTGTCTTCCCCAAGGGTCCAGTTTTTAGTTTTAGCAAAGCAAGTTTTTAGCAAAACAAAAAGAAAACCAAAAAGCTTTATCATAGAAAACTCCTGGAGTTGATTTAGGTAAAACTCAAAGGAGGGCTGAGGACGTAGGTAGGTCGGTTAGTGGAGCGGAGTCAAGATCACACAGTCAAGGTCATCCTTGGCTACGTTGCAAATTTGACGCAAGCCTAGGCTACGTGAGATCTGTCTCAAAAAATAAAATCTGGAAAAAAATCAGATTGTTAAAGGTAAGGTGGGGAAGTTGACAATGGAAGGACCAGGTGGTCATTATGAATCCACTATCCACTGACAACGCTCAGTGTAAGGAAGATGGACATGTGATACTTGTTAGGATGTAGTAGGAAGTTCATGGTACCATCTACAAAGGATTTTCTGCCCCATCTGACCAGATTTTTCTTTGAATGGAAATCAAATCACACGAGAACTTACCTCCTTTATCTCCCCCCACCCACAGGATGGGGTTTCTCTGTGTAACAGCCCTGGCTGTCCTGAAACTCACTCTGCTGTGAGACAATGGTCTTGTACCCTGTAACAATTTGCCATGCACCACCACCACCCAGATTTTTTTTTATTAAAAAAAATTTACGAGCTGGGCAGTGGTGGAGCATGCTTTAATCTCAGCACTCGGGGGGGGGGGGGGGGGGGGCAGAGGCAGGTGGATCTCTGTAAGTTTGAGGTCAGCCTGGTCTACAGAGTGAATTCCAGGACAGAACAGTCAGAGATAAACATAGAGACCCTGTCTGGAAAAACCAAAAAAAAAAAAAAAAAAAAAAAACAAACAAACAAAAAACCTGCTTTTCATTTTACATACCAACCCCAGATCCCCCCTCTTCTTCCGCCCCCACCTCCCCTCTTTCCATTCCCCATCCACTCCTCAGAGGAGGGAAGGTCTTCCTTGGGGAGTCAACAAGGTAGACCACAGCAACTTTTATAAAGAAAACATTTAATTGGAAGGGGCTTGCTTACAGCTTCAGAGGTTCAGTCCATTATCATCATGGCGGGGAGCATGGCAATGTGCAGGTAGGATGCTGGCTACATCTTGATATGGCCACAGGAAGTCAACTGACACACGGGGCAGTATCCTGAGCCTAGGAAACCTTAAAGCCTGCCCCCACAGTGATGCACTTCCTCCAACACTACTCCAACAAAGCCACACCTAATAGTGGCACTCCTTGTGAGATTCTGGGGCCCAGTGACATTCAAACTACCACAGGTGGCTTACTGTAATAGACTGCCTGTAATTCCACCTCCAGGGGATCCAGCGCCCTCTTCTGGCCACCGAAATCACCTGCACTTATGTGCACTCCCCCATACACACAAATAAAAATCAAATAAAACAAGACGAATTTGAGACTTGGCTGGGCTGCGTGAGACCCTGTCTCAAAAATCCCTCACTCCCCCTAACATACAGATAGAACTAGAGTGCCCAATGTTGATGATTCTACTCCGTGAGTTCAAGACCAGCTATAGTGAGTTCCAGGACAGCTAGGCCTAGAGAGTCACTGTCAACAAACAAACACAAACAGGCGATGGTCCTGGAAACTGTACCATGGTTACACAGGGGTCTGTATTCTACTTTTTCATGTTTATTTTTCAGTTAGAAATTCTGTAAAGGAAAGTCAGCTGGTGGTGGAACATGCTACAAAGGCGTCATGCCTCTATGCCAAGGATTGGGAGGCAGAGGCAGGAGGGTCTCTGCAAGCTGAAGATCAGCCTGGTCTACAAAGTAAGTTTCAGGTCGACCTATGCTACACTGTGAAGCCCCACGTCAACCCTCTACCCTCCAAAATAAAAGCTACAGAGGCATGTTCCTATGAACTGAAGGTGGGGGGGGCAGCTCCTGAGCTGGGCACCACTCTGCCCTCCCAGCCCATCACTCTAGCGCCTCTGACCCTTTTCAACACTTGAGAAAAAGCCTTCTTTAAGACTGTTCATTGTTCGTCAGGGGGAAGGGCCTAGTTTCCCATATTAGCCTGGCACAGGTGGGCATCTCTGACTTTCTTTCCCCTTAGCTCCTTTCAAGTCTCTTCTGTGGGATCAGCTATCTTGTGGTCAGTCAAATGCCCCTGCCCTCCATCCTGATCTCTCCTGCCTTAAAGATCCCCAGTCTTAGAACTGAGGGATATCAAGGTGAGGGCTCAGAAGTTATGGATGATGACTTTAACTCCAGCACTCAGGAGGCAAAGGCAGGCAGATCTCTGTGAGTTTGGGGCCAGCTTAGTCTATCTAGTGCGTTGCAGGACATTTAGGGTTGTGGACATCAGACAGCCCCTGGTACCTGTCACTGCAGGCAGGGAGGCAGGCAGGCAGGAAGATGAAAATTGAACTCTTTTTTTTTATTTTTTTATTTTTTCAAAACAAAGTTTCTCTGTAGCTTTGATGTCTGTCCTGGAACTAGCTCTTGTAGAGCAGGCTGGCCTTGAACTCACAGAGATTAAAACTGAACTCTTGCATCTAGCCAGAAATACCTGGACAGTCTCCCAGACAACCAAGATGAGAAAGGATGTGAATGGGAAGAATAGCTCTTTAGATGCTCTCTTAGGTATGGAGCAGGACAATGGAGACACTTAGATGCTGAGTTAAAAGCTGAGCAAGCTGTAGATCATTTCAGGAAGGTCTCTTCCCAAACCCTTATTGATTCTTAGCTTGTTTCTGTTTTGTTTTTTGAGACAGGGTTTCTCTGTAGCTTTAGTGCCTGTCTGGAACTAGCTTTTGTAGAGCAGGCTGGCCTCAAACTCAGAGATCCACCTGCCCCTGCCACCCAAGTGCTGGGATTAAAGCTGTGACCCAGCACGTCCCGGACCCACACTGATTCTTATCCAGATTTGTTCATCACAATCCTTGTTTCCTTCTTGTCCCGCCTGATCATCAGACAACCAAAGGTCCAGCTGTACCACAACCACATCATCCTCCACCACCATCCTCTGCCATTTAAGACGTCATGCATTGTCTTAGGGTTTTATTGTTGTGAAGAGATACCACGACCATGCAAACTCTTATAAAGAAAACCTTTAATTAGGGTGGCTTACAGTTCAGAGTTTAGTACATTATCATCATGGTGGGGAGCGTAGCAGCACACAGGCAGATAACGTGCTGGCTACAACAACTTGATATGCTGGCCACAGGAAGTCAAATGACACACTGGGCGGTGTCCTGAGCCTAGGGAACCTTAAAGCCCGCCCACACAGTGATGCACTTTCTCCAACAAAGTCATAACTCCTCATGGTGGCACACCCTAAGATATTATGGGAACCAATTAGATTCAATCTACACATTCTACTCCCTGACCCCCATAAGCTTGTGACAATATGCAAATGCATTTAGTACAACTTCAAAGGTCCCCATGGCCTATAACAGTTGCACCAATGTCTGAAGTTCAAAGTCTCTTCTGAGATTCATGCAATCTCTTAACTGTAAATCTCTATAAAATCAAAAAGTATATTATATACTTCCAGCATACAATGGCACAGGATATACATTGCCATTCCAAACCATGGGGAAGGGAGTGTGGTGAGGAAACACTGGACCAAATCAAGAGCGAAAGCCAGCTGGGCAGACTCCAAACTGCATCTTCACGTCCGATGTCAAATGCTCTTCAGATCTCCAACTCCTTTCAGCTTTGATGATGGCAGCACACTTCCTTCTCTTGGGCTGGTTCCACTCTGTGTTAGCAGGCCTCCTCGGCAGGTTATCCCACAGCTCTGCCATCTCTTACGTCTTGGGGTCTCCAAGGCAACCCAGGCTTCAACTTCACAGCTTCACACAATGGCCTCTCTAGGCCTCCATGCAGAGACTTCCCTGACATGTACAGTTTTCCTTAGTAATGGAGGCAAATTCCATAGCTGCCAAGTTCTGCGGCTTCCTGGGGCTGGAACATGGAAGCCCCCCTAATAACATCTTCACCAACTTTCTTTTTTTTTTTTTTGATGGTTTCATTCCCTGCCTAAGCTTGGCAATCTTGAAACTGGATTTGTAGACAAGGCTGGCCTCAAATTCAGAGATCCACCAGCCTCTGCTTACTGGGGTCTCATCACAGTTGTAAAAAAGAATATAATTTTTCTGGAGGTACAGGTCCAAAAGACAAAAATGCCAACACACACCCACACAAAGTTACATATTTACATATTTGTGTTCATAGCAACATTATTCCAGACAGTGAAGAACAGAGCGTGCCCAAGTGTCCAGGGTGGATAAACAGTATTTTAAACATGTTAAGTCACGAACTGTCATTTAGTCAACATTCAAAGAAAGGCTCTTCTGACACATATTGTGACACAGATGAAAGTCTTAGGGCGCTGCCAGTAAGATGAGGCAGACACATCCTGAATGTTCCAGGAAGACGAAGAAGCTAGAGCAGAATCCACAGCAACAGTAGAACGGCAGCTGTCGGGGGGCCGGGAGTCTCTGGGAGGCCGTTTAATAGGCAGAGACTTTCAGTTTTGCAAAGTGAACGCGTTCAGGAGATGATTGTGCAACAGTGTGAATGCATTCCCATGAACTGTTCACTTAACACTAATCAGGATGGAGCCAGGCAAGGTGGCACACGCCTTTAATCCCAGCGCTCAGGAGACAGGCAAGCAAATCACTGTTTGAGGCTAGCCTGGTCTACATAGTGAGATCCAAACAGTGTTAAAAAAAATGCTTGGTTGTGTTGGTGCATGACTGTAATTTCATCACTTGGGAGCCAAGGGTAGAACCAAGTCAAGTCAGAAGCCAGCCTGAGCTACACAGCAAACTCAGGCCAGTTAGGAAGACACAGAGAGACCATATTTTAGTAGTCTATTTTAAGACAAATCTTTTCTCTGTAGTTCTGGCTGTCCTGGTACTTGTTCTTTAAATAAGGCTAGCTTTGAACTCACACAGATCCACTGCCTCTGCCTCCCGAGTGCTGGGATTAAAGGTGTGCACCACAACACTCGGTTAGACCATGTTTTAATAAGCACAAAATAGTAAGGCCTGGCGAGATGGCTCCACAGTTAACGGCTCTTGCTGCTCTTGCAGGGCTGGCTCATATCACCTGTAACTCCAACTCCAGAGGAACTAATACCTCTGACTTCTAGGAGCACCTGTGTGTATGTGCTCTCTCTCTCTCTTTCTCACACACACACACACACACACACACACACACACACACACACACATTTTTTTGGTGCAATTTATATTCTTTTCTTTTTTATATAATGACAGACAAGAACAATTTATTGGTAAGACAAAACAACCATAAATATGTATTTACCTAAGAATACAAAATCAAAATATACCAAACCCCCCCTCCAAAAAAATAAGAGTTAGGGAGAAGAGACCAATCCCAATTATACATGAATACATTATCATCCTGCCTCAGTAATAAACACAGGTAGGTATGAGAGCAGCCGAGGGCATGGGTGACCTGAAGAGCATGCAGGTGAACCTAATCTAATCGAACTTTGCAGAACTTCCATCGGTAGCAAAAATATATATTAATCATATACATGCATAAAATATTTACCAAAAAGAGCATATTCTGGGTTATAAACAAGAGCATATAAGATAACTCAATGCATATGAATTTTGTGCTCTATATAAAAATATATACTCTAATAATGGAAATTAACTAGAAAACAATAGCTAAAGGAAATCTTGAGATTCTCTACATATTTGGAGACTGGATAAACAATAACTTGCAAAAAATAGATAGATGGAGGGAAAAAGGAGAAACAGGTAAAGTAAAAAGATAAGCAAAAGAGGAGAGGTGGGAGGGGAGAGAGGAGGTGGTGGGGGAAGATGAGAGAAAGAAGAAGGACAACCTGCGGTGTCTCTTATTTGACTGTGGGTAACGTGTTGGCCTCAGAAATCTAAATATAATCAAATCAGAGCCTTTGGAAGACAAACAGAAGTGAGTCTTCTGATTACAGTTCTAGCCTAAACACTGTGGAGTTGTGCAATCCTGGCACTTGAGCAAAGCACCTTTATTTCTCATGGTTTAACACAGTGTCAGAAAGAAAAAGATTCTCCATGCTTAGATCTGCTCAGTTCTGACCTAGACAGCTTGGTGGACAGGCCGCTGAGCGCGAACTCCCTGTCTCTGCCAGTTCTCACCTCAAACACTGCCACCTGAGCCTTGCTTTCCCAAAGGGAGGTCTGCAGCAATGCAGGAACCTTCTTAGCCATACCCAAGAGCAGCGAGGTAGCCGGAAGGTTAGTGTCCTGCCTGGGGCAACCACAATAAACAGGAGATGGGGACCAAAAGGAAAGCATGTCAGCCTCCCTATCTTTTTGCTTCTCAGAAATCCGAGCAAGCCAAGCCTTGCTTCTCATAACAAATTCTCAGTTTCATTTTCTTATCTTGTGTGTGTTCCTTATGACTGCCTGCAAGGTTCACCTCCCAGAAAGCCCCCTGCACCCCAAGTCTCTTGTCTTGGGCTCAAGCTAGACTCAAGATCTGCCTGCCAGGACAGAAATAGCCATTATTCTTGCCCCTGATCCTCCATTAGAGAACAGTCACACACACCAGATCGAACTAAGCAGTTGGTTGTTAGGGGCCTTTGAAGTCAGGGCGTTGTGCACAGTAAGTAAGCAGCCTACTACTGAGCTTACCCAAGCCTTTGATTTGGTCATTCGTTTTTTTTAATTGACTTTTATTAAGCTCTACATTTTTCTCTGTTCCCCTCCCTGCCTCTCCCCTCACCACTTCAAACTTCCCCCAAGGTCCCCATGTTCCCAATTTACTCAGGAGATCTTGTCTTTTTATACTTTCTACTTCCCATGTAGATTAGAATTATGTAAGTCTCTCTTAGTGTCCGCATTGTTGTCTAAATTCTCTGGGATTGTGGTTTGTAGGCTGGCTTTCTTTGCTTTATGTTTAAAAATCACCTATGAGTAAGTACATGTGATAATTGTCTTTCTGTGTCTGGGTTACCTCATTCAAAATAATGTTTTCTAGCTTCATCCATTTTCTTGCAAAATTCAAGATGTCATTATTTTTTCTGCTGTGTAGTACTCCATTGTGTAAATGTACCATATTTTCCTTATTCATTCTTTGCTCGAGGGGCATTTAGGTTGTTTCCACGTTCTGGTTACAACAAACAATGCTGCTATGAACATAGTTGACACATGTCCTTGTGGCACGATTGAGCATCCTTTGGATATATACCCAAAAGTGGTATTACTGGGTCTTGAGGAAGGCTGTTTCCTAATTTTCTGAGAAATCGCCACACTGACATCCAAAGGGGTTGTACCATTTGCATTCCCACCAGCAATGCAGAAGTGTTCCCTTTTCCCCACAACTTCTTCAGCATAAGTTGTCATCAGTGTTTTTGATCTTGTCCATTCTTACAGGTGTAAGATGGAATCTCAGAGTTGTTTTGATTTGCATTTCTCTGATGACTAAGGATGTTGAACATTTCCTGAAGTGTCTTTCAGCCATTTTAGATTCCTTTGTTGAGAGATCTCTGTTTAGGTCTGTACTCCATTTTTTATTGGATTATGTGTTCTTTTGGTGACCAATTTCTTGAGTTCTTTGTATATTTTGGAGATCAGACCTCTGTCTGATGTGGGGTTAGTGAAGATCTTTTCCCATTCTGTAGGCTGTCGTTTTGTCTTGTTAACCATGTCCTTTGCTTTACAGAAGCTTTTCAGTTTCAGGAGGTCCCATCTATTAACTATTTCTTTCAGTGTCTGTGCTGCTGGGGTTATATTTAGTTCCCTGTACCAGTGTGTTTAAGTGTACTTCCCACTTTCTCTTCTATAAGGTTCAGTGTGGCTGGCTTTATGCTGAGGTCTTTGATCCATTTGGACTTGAGTTTTGTGCATGGAGATATGGGTCTATTTTCATTCTTCTACATGTTGATATCCAGTTATGCCAGAACCACTTGTTAAATATGTTTTCTTTTCTCCATTTGATATTTTTTGCTTCTTTATCAAAGATCAGGTGTTTGAAGATGTGTGGATTGATATCCGGGTCTATTCGGTTCCATTGGTCCTCCTGTCTGTTCTTATGCCAATACCAGGCTGTTTTCAGTACTGTAGCTCTGTAGTAGAGTTTGAAGTCAGGGATTGTGATGCCTCCAAAAGTTCTTTTATTGTACAGGATTGTTTTTGCTATCCTGGGTTTTTTGTTTTTCCCTATGAAGTTGAGTACCATTCTTCTGAGGTCTTTGAAGAATTTTGCTGGGCATTGCATTGAATCTGTAGATTGTTTTTGGTAAGATTGCCACAATTTATTATCTTATGTGCTTGGTGTTTTTGTCTGGAACTGGAGTTAGAGACAGTTGTGAGCTGACATGTGGGTGCTGAGAATTGAACCTGAATCCTCTGGGAGAGATGCCAGTGCCCTTAACCACGGAATCATCTATCTCCCCAGTCCCTTAAAAACAAAAACCTACAAAACCACGGGACAAGGCCAGAAGAGCTGGCCCGGCAGTCAGAGCTGCTCCACTCTCGCAGGACCAGCACCTGATTCCCAGCAAGCGCATCAGACAGCTCACAGGTGTGTGTAAGCCCAACTCTGGGGATCTGACACCCTGTTCTGGCCTCGGCACGCATTCCTTTCCTGTGCACAACACACACACCAACCGTCATGTGTAGGCTCTGACAGGCCTCCCAACTACGCGCTTTGAACCTTGAGGAAACTCCCGAGCTGTTTATATGTAAGCACTGTGGACCAACAGGTAACTAGGGCCTCCTGTCTCAGCAGGAGTTTCTGTGGAGTTCTTAACCACTATTTTCCTTCTTAGGTTCAACATCACACACACACACACACACACACACACATACACTTTGATTTTTTTTATAATGTCATTAGTGCACATCTCATAAAAATTTTTAAATAAAAAATGATGACAAATTTTAACTCATAAATTTTTTTTAACTGTAGGGGGAAAAAAAGCCAAAGGCTCATGAGTCAGGGTGAATGTCACCTGGGCTGTAGGGGAAAGCTGTCTAGGAATGGCGGTGTGAGGCAGGTGAGAAGGCTCAGGGTCTGCGCTGTGAGGAATAACCCAGTGGTGACGGTTTGCTCCCTCCCTGCACCGTGTAGCATCCTTGCTGTTCATGCTCAGATACACACTGGGGCATCCTCAAACTGGGAGAGGAGCCAGGACACCTGAGTTTGACTCATCCTGGATCTTGGGCTGTGCCAGGAGCCAAAGAGACAGTGTCTGCCTGCCCAACCCTGTTGGCCCAGCCTGCACCGCAGGGACCAGTGTGGGTGTGGGAGGACCCTCAAATGGCACAGGGAGAGGCCCAGAAACAGGAGGGCCCCACCATGTTTGGGGTCCTCATGTTTTATGAAGCCTTCCTGGCTGACACTCAGTGCCCATGAATGTTGGCATTCCAGAGCTGCCCACGCAGACCTGTGAGCAGGTCCTCCATGCAGCCATGGGCAAGCTGGCTCTGGAGTCCCATCTTTCTCCCAGGCTCCCAAGGCCATTTCAAAGTTGTTTTGCTGCTACATGGTTAACCCTGAGCATTTCCTGGGGTCTCTGCACCTGTTTGTCCCAAAGGGGACAGATGTGTGTGGCAAAGATATGGGGGTGTCTGGCCTCCAATACTTGTGGGGAGGCTTCTCAGCTGGGAGCTCCCAGTGGATGGGGTGGGGGTGGCAGGCAGTCTCACAGTGTTGGAGCTATGTGGCCTCTGGGCCTGCCTCCTTCCTCAGGCTGAGCCGGGAGTGAAGAGTGTGGCTTGCCTGGGGGAGTTCCAGGTCCACAGCCCCTGACAGGATCAGATAGGGCACGTTCCCACAGCAAGCAGCCCCGTCACCGGGATCTGGCTGACGCAGGCAGGAAAATATTAACCCAGCCTGACAGGCGCATGCTCACGTATGCACAACAGTGTGGTGCATGCGTGCGTGCATGTGTGTGTGTGTGTGTGTGTGTGTGTGTGTGTGTGTGTGTGTGTGCGTACGTGTTTACCCACATATGTGAAAACAGACACAGAAGAGCCGGGCACACACATATAATCCCAGCTCTAGAGTCTGAGG
Organism: Alexandromys fortis; assembly: GCF_014885135.2. NCBI lineage: Eukaryota > Metazoa > Chordata > Mammalia > Rodentia > Cricetidae > Alexandromys > Alexandromys fortis. Next base: position 7,624,282 of record NW_026067972.1, read on the forward strand.
CAATAGGATTCTGAAGCCAATCTAGGATACACAGAGGCCCTGTCTCAAAAAAAAAAAAGAAAAGAAAAGAAACGAAAAAAGAAAAAAAGAAAAAAAAAAAA
>NW_026067972.1:7625597-7628728 GCF_014885135.2 Alexandromys fortis
ATATACACATACATATATATATATATTTTGAGACATCACCTCACAGTGTGACCTTAGTTGACCTGGTACTTGCTACGTAGCTCAGACTCGCCTTAACACGGCCTTAAAGACTGGATTTAAATTCTGATTCCTCAGGGCTGGGGAGCATTTGCTTAACATGTGGGAGGTACTAGGTTCAATTAAAGAATTATATGTGCTCGTGCACCCAGTCACATTCATTCCCTGGATCCTTTATCTACAGCAGTCTTTGCCTTGGACAGATAGCCTTGGTGTCGCCCCGAGCCTCCGCCCCACGCTCTCTGTGCTCAGCTCTCTGTGACTTTGGAAAGGATGAATGTCCAGGCCCACTGAGGCTGAAGGAATTCCAGCACCTGGCAAATGTCAGGGTTGAAGTGCATCCCCTGCCTAGTCACACAGCCTCCTGGGTGACCTTGGGAAAAGAAACTCACTTTCCCATCCTTGAAAAGAGAAGTGGGTGAGGATGTAGAGAAACCTGTCTAGCACGTGTAAGGTTCTGGGTTCGATCTTCAGCACTCCATAAAGTGAAACAAAACCAATCACAGGTGGAGAAGATCAAAATGCCTGTCACTAGGGGGGTCCACATAGCAGCAGATCCGCCAAGTAGAACGCTGGACAGTCACACGTTACAGGAGGCAAAATAATCTCAGTGACTGAATGAAAAAAGTACATTTAAAACCTTATGCCTTTGGGTGTGGTGGTTAATTGCAGCACTCGGGAGGCAGAGGCAGGCAGGGCTCTCTGAGTTTGAAGCCAGCCTGGTCTGCAGAGTGAGTTCCAGGTCAGTCAGGCCTGGGCAGCATGACCTTGTCTCAAACACAAGACCCCCTTCTGTAAGGACTATTTATTTGTTTATAAAGTGTCAGGGGATAAGTGCACGTGCGAATACAGAGAAAGGATTAGACAATCTAGCAAAAGGTCAGCAGTACTTGTCGGTGAACAGGAATGGGTCTGTAAGGGTCTTTGGGCTCTTTTGTATTTATTGCAGGTGATTCAATAATAAAAGAAAACCATCTTCATTGTCTCCCCTTTTCAAAATTTCCGCCCAGGAGACAATTATATCTGGTGAGCTGTTTGGCTATGTGTCTGTAAATAGTTAAATTTTCCAGCTAGGTAAACATCAGTGTTACCAGTCCCCAGTTTGCTCTGTCGGATTCTTAGTGCAGTAGTAAGTGAGAGGTCAGGGGTAGCGGCGACGCCAACCTTCCACCAGCAAGCAGCTGGACAGCAGACAAAAGTAGTCAGGAAACTTATTTATGATCTGGCATGGTGATGGCCATGCACGTCTTCAATCCCAGTGCTCAGGAAGCAGAGGCAAGCGGATCTCTGGGTGTTTGAGGGCAGCCTGGTCTACAGAGCGAGTTTTCAAGCCAACCAACAGTCAGTGCTACATAGTGAGACCATGTCAAAAAGAAAAAAAATATTTATAGAGATATGATCTTGCTCAGGTTAGCCTGGAACACACTGTATAACTTAGGTTGGTCTTCAGACTCATGGCTATCCCCCTGCCTCAGCCACATAAATATTTAAATTATAGACATGAGTTACCATGCAAATATTTTTGTATTGTTTTTCCAGTGCTGGGGCTTGATCCCTCCCACACCCTCACCTCTCTCTCTCTCTTCTCTCTCTCTCTCTCTCTCTCTCTCTCTCTCTCTCTCTCTCTCTCTCNAACAACTGTCTGTAACTCCAAGATCTGATACTCTCTTACAGACATACATGCAGGCAAAGCACCAATGCAAATAAAAAAGCCAATTATCACAAGTATTACATTTGGATTTTTTTTTGAGACAGGGTTTCTCTGTGGCTTTGGAGCCTGTCCTGGAGCTAGTTCTTGTAGACCAGGCTGGCCTTGAACTCAGAGAGATCTGCCTGCCTCTACCTCCCAAGAGCTGGGATTAAAGGCATGCACCACCACTGTCAGACAAAATTCTCCATTATTGGGGCTGGAGAGATGGCTCAGAGGTTAAGAGCATTACCTGCTCTTCCAAAGGTCCTGAGTTCAATTCCCAGCAACCACATGGTGACTCACAACCATCAGGAATGAGGTCTGGTGCTCTCTTCTGGCCTGCAGACATACACACAGACAGAATATTGTATACATAATAAATAAATATTTTAAAAAAATTCTCCATTATTTATTCTATCTTGATGAGTCCAAAGCTCTGTGCCTAATTTAATAAGGAAAACTGTAACTATAACTTAGTCTACAACTCCATCAGATATCCCAGAAAGATATAATACCTGAGTAAAGAGAAAGTGCAATGCAAGTCACTTCCAAACGTATAGAAATGACAGATGTCACCTGGCTGCCTGGACAGCCACCCAAGGTTCCCTGCAGCATTGGATCATCCATCTTCATATCTGGCAGACTTTTCAGTGAAGCAGGAGATTTGAAGACCTGTCCTTCCTTGTATTAGCAAAGTTTGTCAGTGGCTTTCCTCTGTGTCCTGCAGAATATCTGGCTGACTCTTCTGTAAAGCAGGAATCTCAAAGTTCAACGGACTTTTTCCTGTGTCCCACTCCTCCAGTCTGTACAGCACATTGTCAGCAGTCAAAGCAAGAGCAGTCACTTGCCTAAATGGCTAACCTTGCCACATTTAAAGCAAACTCTATAGAGTTTCTTCAATGATCATCATCCTTTTATGAAGTCAATTGGTGCTGTCAAGAGCAGATGTGTCTTGTCACGAAAAACCTTAGGTTATTCAACATACTCTGTAGATCTTTAAAGTTTTTGAAAATTACCTATCTGTCTGAAATATATCCATTTAACCTTGAAAACATATCTAATGTGACAAGTTTGATGATTATAGATTAATTACTAACCTCATTTCTTATTTATGCATTGCATTTGTCAGTGAGCTGCATACGCACAAGAGTAGAAACACAGATGCAGTATAACAAAAAAACAACTTTACATTTGTATCAATAAACCAAAATCCATGCCAATGCAAAATCTCTGAGATCAATATTTGTCTTTTTATTCTATATTCCTACATTCCCCTAAGTGATAGCAAATATCCATAACCCACCAAATAACCAAACACCACCCACCCTATCTATTGGAAATGTGGGCTTTGTGTTCTCTAGACTGCTTCCTGTTGTCTGTGGGT
>NW_026067972.1:7631380-7633880 GCF_014885135.2 Alexandromys fortis
CTCTCTCTCTTCTTTCTTGAAATAGTATCTTCTCTACTGTAGCCTTGGCTGCCCTGAAGCTCACCATGTAGACCAGGCTGGCCTCAAACTCACAGAGATCCACCTGCTTCTTCCAAGTCATGCCTGGTTATTGCTGGGGCTTGGTCCTAGGGCCTCACGCTTGTTAGGCAATCGGCACTCAGCTACATCCTCAGCAAACGGCACCTTTGTAAAAGACAGGCGGCGTGGCTAAGGGCACACCAGAAGACTGCCCTGTGGAACTCTGTGCTGTACCAGCTCATCTCCAGCTGCTTCTCGGCCCCCCGCCATGTCAGCTGGGACCTCCTGGTCTGCTGCTGCGTTCACAGGTCTATTCTCGAGCAGGAAGCGCCCATTCCCTCTGGCCCTGGAGGAGCAGACGGTGCAACTAGGACCCAAATCTAAGTCAGCTGCAAGACATCACTCGGTCTTCACTGCAGAGCAGAGGGAGGGGCTGGACTTGACAAATAAAAATAGGGTGGCCAGTTAGAGAATTTCAGGGGCATGGGGCTGAAGAGGTGGCTCCCTGGGTAAAGACCCTAACTGCTGAGATTGACGCCTGAGTTCAAGTCCCAGGACCCACATGGTGGAAGGAAGGAACCAGCTCCTGTGGGTCTGGGTCGGCCTCTGACCTCCACCTGCACCCCTACTCACTTCCCATCAGGAATGGTGACACATGACTTTTGGGGAGGGGTGAGAGAATGTCTGGGAGTTCGAAACCACCCTGGTCTACATAGTGACTTCCCAGCCAGCCAGAGCAACACAGTGAGGTCCTATCTCAACACAACACACACACACACACACACACACACACACACACACACACACACACACACACACACCAAACCCAAACCCAAACCAATCAACTAAATAAGCAAGCAAAATAACCTAAACCACCACACACACAATAAATCAAATAAAATGCAGTTAAAAAACAAGAATTTCCGCCAGCCGGGCGGTGGCGGCTGTTTGGTTGGAAGCCTCACCTCAGCTCCCTGGCACCCCGCTTTTCCACGGAGTCTGGAATGTTTGGTTGGAAGTGTCAGCTCCTCTCCATTTCAAGCCCCCCCTCCCCTGCGAGTCACCTCAGTCCAAACTCCACCTCCAAGAAAGGCCACCAAACGGTGACCCCTCCCCAGAGAGAGGGTCAAGACCACTCCCACAGGCTATTTAAACTGCCCCCCAGAGACTGAACACATGGTCTTTCCTGTTCTCTGTGGTCTCCCCAGTTCTCCTTTCTCCTCCGGAGGGCCACGGGGAGCGCTGGCACCCAATAAACCTGGGCTTCTTCTGATTTGGTCTGATTTGGATTATTGCGTTGGCGGAGAGGTTTGTTGGACTGGAAAAACTTAACAGTGGCACATGCTTTTAATCTCAGCACTTGGGAGGCAGACACAGGTGGATCTCTCTGAGTTTGGAGCCAGCCTGTTCTACCAGAGCTAGTTCCAGGACAGGCTCCAAAGCTACAGAGAAACCCTGTCTCGGAAAAAAAAAACAAAAAACAAAAACAAAACAACAAAAACAAACAAACAAACAAAACCCAAGAATTTCAGGGGTTGTAGCTCAGTATTAGGGCATTGTTTTTGTTTATGACTTTCTATTTTTGGTTTTTTGGTTAGCAACAATATTGCCTCCGATAAACCTCATTGGTTATGATACTGCCATTCTGCAAAGCTCGTCTGTGCTTTTTATCTTTGTTTTATTTATTTATTTTGGTTTTTTTGAGACAGAGTCTCCTGACATAGCCCTGACTTGTTCTGGAACTCACACTGTAGATCAGGCTGACCTCAGACTCACAGGGATCCATCTGCCTCTGCCAACTAAGTGCTGAGATTAAAGGTGTGGCTACCATGCCTTGCTTGATTATTTGGGCTCTAAAAAATTTACATTTTAAGTTTTCTGTATACATCTGCAGAGGTCAGAGGGCAACCTGTGGGAGTCAGTTTTCTCCTGCCACGGTTTGAATCCTGGGATGGAACTCAGGGCCTCGGGCTTGTACTCGGCCATCCCACCGTCCGTTGTTTTGTTTATCTTTTAATGTTCATTTTATTTTATGTGTGTGTGTGTTTGCCTGCATGTGTCTGTACACCTCGTGGCGCCCACACAGGCCAGAACAGGGCGTCAGATCCTTGGACGTGGAGTCACAGTTGTTACCTGCCATACTGGTGACTCGAACTGGGGTCCCCTGGAAGAGCAACAGCCTCTGTGTCTGGCCTCTGTTTTTGTTGTCTCAAGACAGAATTTTGTCTTGCTATACAGACCTGGCTGGCCCGGTAACTTGTTACGTAGCTCAGCCTGGCTTCAAATTTGTGATCCTCCTGCCTCAGCTTCACCAGTGCTGGGATTAAAGGTGGCATTACACACCAAGTAAAGATCTGGGTTTAATTCCTGGTACACACACACACACACACACACACACACACTATTCAGAGAAACAATGGGAAGCTTTCTCCTTTTTTTACTATAAATATATCCTAAACAT
>NW_026067972.1:7637959-7644417 GCF_014885135.2 Alexandromys fortis
TATACAATATTCTGTCTGTGTGTATGCCTGCAGGCCAGAAGAGGGCACCAGACCCCATTAAAGATGGTTGTGAGCCACCATGTGGTTGCTGGGAATTGAACTCAGGACCTTTGGAAGAGCAGGCAATGCTCTTAACCTCTGAGCCATCTCTCCAGCCCCCAGGCTACGTTTTAGGAAAGGTGGGAGGGCAGACTTTGGGCATTACATCATCCAAAGCTATAGATGGCAGACTTGGGAAGACAAGGAGGACCTCTGAAGAGCCTGGTCTTGAGGTCCAGGGTCCTGAGACAGCATGGGTAGAGGGGGTGAGACGACAGGACCCCAGCAACTGATTGAGGCAGAACTTCCTTCTCCCTCCCTCTGCCCCCTCCCTCAGCTTCCTTGGGTTTGAGGGAATAACACTGGTAAGAGCTGCCTAGTGCCTTCTTCCCTGGGAAACTGAGGTCTGGAGGGAATGTGGGGCCAAGTTCTGTGTCCCTCAGTCCTAGGTTCCTCTGATTCCACAACATCTAAAAACCAGAAAGACATCTGATGTCTCAGACAGTCCAGCGGTAAGCATCCTCATCCCCTACTCCAGTCCGTCCTTGACCATAGCACCTCAGTTGCCTCCTGGACCTGTCCCCAGCATCTCCCTCAGAGCAGCTGCTCTCCTGGGCCCCCCTCTTTCCCACCTACCCAGTAGCCCCTGACCCAGCACACCTTTCTCTGATGTCCCATGGCACAGCCAAGAGAAGGTCCCTGGGCTTAGAGGAAGCTCGGAAGCTCAAGCTGAGGATCCAGGATTGGTGAACAGGTTCTGACTCTCCCGAATGGCACTTAGCTGAACCAAATTCATCACTTTTTTGACTCGGGTACAGCTCTCTTGGGGTGAAATAAAAGCCAGGTCTTTGCACTGGCCGCGGCTAGGTTCCCTTTACTGCCTCGTCCTCTGCCCCAAGCCTCCATCTCCTCCTCGCTCTCCAGGCTTCACTGTGGCCCCTTTGCTTTCTGTCCACCTGCTTGGGCTCCTGCAGCAACTGTTCCTTCTTCTCAAAGCTCCCTCCGCACACTTAACCCCACGGACACTCATTTCCGACGAGGCTTCTCAGTAAGGCTCCCCGTGCCGACCCCGCTTTCAGCCACACTCCTTGGGCAGACCCTGCATTCCCAGACCCCCTTCCTCTGGTTTTCAGGTCTCTGTAGGACTTGTTACTCTCTCCGGCAAGCACGCATGCTCATTCAATTCCTTGCTATGGGAGCGCGATGTTTTGTTTGTGCAGTGTCCTCTCTCGGACTCATGACCCAGCAGCCCCTGCGCTGCTCTCTCAGGCATGTCCCTCCTTCTTGGCTTTAGACTCCCTTCATAAGACCTGTTGGGGTACCAGGTAAAAAGAACCTTCTCCATGCCCCCCCTTTTCTTCCTCAGCTCAGTAGAGGTGCCCTCTTCCTCACCTCCAGACAGAAGTCGAGGTCATGTCCTTAACGTTTCCCTCTCCATAATGGCTCACATCTACTCACCGATACCCTAAAATACTTAGACTTTTGAGTCTACCACTACCCTCTTTTTCCAAGGCCGACCTAGCCACGTCTGCCTCATTTCTCTTCATCTTCCAGTCCCAGCACCTCCCCACATGCCAGCCCTGTGCCCTCCTAACAGACACGGGTGCCTGGAACTCACTGTTCGTCTAGCTGTCTTTCCAACATTGGTTTTACTGAACAAGAGATTGTCAAGAGTCCGGCACTTTAGGAAGCTTGGGTGTTCGTCTGGATAAGAACAAGACGTAGATCACCTGGTTCTCATCCATTCAGCCAATGTTGACTGCCCACCTGTGGGCCTGGCACTGAGGGTACACGGGGCAGTAAGACTCTGCCTCCTCCCACACCCCCTTTCATTCCACCACAAACATCTCTGTGCTGGCCTGGTTGCAGAGCCCAGTGCCATTGCTGAACCCCTCCCCCATCTTCTGAAGAACCCTGGATTTGTTTTTCAGGCTTCAGAGCTGTTGCTAGACACTAGCATCAGACTCTGCCATATCTCGTGTGCTCCACTGCTCCTAAACCCTGGCTTGTGGCCCCCAGCTCTGACTCCTGCGAAGAGACAGACACAGTCAAGCTCTATTTCCCGTCTGCTCCGCCCCCCCCCACACAACAATCAATACAGACTGCACTTTCAGCTCCTGGTCCATCCTTTTTGCTAAGGGGCCACATTTTGGTCCACCCCTCCTACCTGCTCCGTCTGGGGCAGAGGGAGGAAGAGGACTGGCTGGCTCATCCTTCCTCTCCATGACCCTGCGGTTCTCAGGTATCTCTCCTCCCAGCTCTTTCTACTGCCCTGGGCAGGAGGAGAAGGTACATGGGGAGAGGCTACCAGGTTACCCATTAACTCAGCCATGAGCTGAAGGGCCGATGGGCAGGAGGCAGACTTGACTGTTTCGTTCGTTGACTTGGTCTGCTGCTTCAGGTCCACCCAGAACGCCACGATGGCCCCAAGGCCCGTGCTCAGGAACATCCAGGGGGTGCTGCAGAAGGAGATGGTGCGGGAGTTCCTGGCAGAGACCATGAGCACCTATGTTATGATGGTGAGTCGGGGCGGGCAGCAAAGGCAGCTCTCTAACCTGTCCATCCCAGGGGTCATAACAGTCCTTCCCCTGCCTCTGCGCTGGGAGCTTGGGAGAGAAGCAGAGGAAAGTCGAGAGGCCTTTCCCATCATTGAGGGACATCATTTGGGGACAGAAAAGGACTCATGATGGACCAGGATAGATGGATGAGGGAGAGAGGAGAACCTATAGTAACGAGATGGAGAGGCAAGGCATGGGTGTGTGTGTCTGCGATGCCAGCAGTTGGGAGGCGGAGGCACAAGGACTGGGGCAAATTTGAGGCTAGCCTGGTATACATAGCAAGTTCTAAGCTGGCCAGGGTTACACTGCAAGGAAGTGTCTCCAAACAAAAAAACCGAAACACAGCGAATCAACAAGTCAAACAAGAGAAAGTGGGGAGAGATCTGGGTAGGGTGGAGCTCACCTGTGGGATGAGGTTGAGGTAGGGCAATGGGCGCTTGAGTCCTTTTTGTCTTGTCGCTACATGGCAAGTTCAAGACCAGTCTTGGGCTACACAGTGGAAGATGGGGAGACCTTTGGGAATTGGTCTGAGGGAAACTAGGGAGGCCAACAAGCAGGGGAACAAAGAGAAGGCTGAGCAGGTTGAGGGGCTTGATGCGCACGTCTGATTGATGACCTGAGTTCAGTCCCTGGAGCTAAGGTAAAGACTGGTGGAGAACAGGAGCACCAGAGGATTATCCTCTGACCTCTACACGCGCACTGGGCGTGTGTTCCCCGCGGCCATCACACGCACGCGCACACACACACTTTTTAAAAAATAGCCAAATGTTACGGTCGTGTTTGGATTTCAGGAGGCAACTGTGGAAAGGAGCCAGTTGTCAGGCTGGTGTCATTATGAAGGATGGAGGGTGGGTGGGGACAGAGCCAGGGATGGGGAAGAGGGCAGACGGAGGGTCAGATGAGGGGCCTTTTCTGGAGCAGAGTCCCAGCACAGGCCCAGAGGAGAAGTTCATTTGGATGGAGAAGAGATGTCGTGGAGAGACTCAGGAGGTCGCTAGAGGGGGGTTCTGGTGCTCACGGATGCGGCAGAGAAAGAGGTAAAGTTCACTATGGAGGATGGTTATAAAATTATTCAGAATTAACGACAGGGGAGTGGCTCAGGACACGTAGGCTCTTCTCCGAACCCCGACCATCCCCAGCTGGCCCGAGTAGGTCGCTCCCTGGCTCCAAGCCTGACTTCCCAGTTTCCTAGTGTGCAAACCCAGGTCCTGGGTTCGGGAGCTGGGTCTGAGTTCCATGTGCATTTACCTGTTAGAGAGTTAGAGTCTCTGCTGGCAGATGCGCACAGTAGCATCCAGCCAGCAGACAGATGTACATGGAGGAGGCCAAGTACCAGCACCCAGTACAGACAGTTGGTTCCTTGTTATTTGTTATTGTTATTTTGCCTTTTGCAGCTTTAATTTTGATTTTACACACACGTGTGTGGGTCATGTATGCCAGTGCAAGTGTCTGTGGAGACCAGAAGGGAGGGTTGGATCTCCTGTGAGCTGCCATATGGGTGCTGGGAATTGAACCCGGGAACAAAAAAAAAAAAGAAAAAATAATAAACAAAAAAACATCTCTCCAGCCTGGACTTAAAAATTAAAAACAGTCTTTAAAAATTGTTCATGCGTGCGTGTGCATGCGTGCATGCATGTGCATGTGTGTGTATGTGTGTGTGTGTGTTGTGTTTGTGTGCATGCGCACGCACTAGGTTCTCTGTTATATTGACAGGCGTTCTCCTCTCCTCTCTGAATCCCTCACCTCCATCCCTACCTTCTTTGGCTCCTGAGCTGTGGGGAGGACAGCCAGTCTTGTCCCTCCTTAACCCAGGGCGAAGTAATTCATTCATGACCAAACATTCCAGTCCTATGAAGGCTGTTAAACCTTGGAATGTGGGAGGCTAGCGGGTGCCTAGGGGAAGCAAGAACTGCCCAGGGCTTGACACATGCCCACATCTGCTTGCTTTTTTTTTAATTTCTTTTGGCAGTATGGGGCCGGGGGTCAAACCCGGAAGCTGGGCGTGTGACAAGTGCTCTATCACGAGTTTCGCCCCTAGTCCTTCCTTTTGAATTTTTTAAATTACATTTTTTCCTTTGGTGTGTTTGCGTCTTTCTATTTTGTGTGGGTGCAAACATCCCCCAGTGAGAGTTGGAAGGCTGGAGGAGAGCTCATGGGAGTGGGTTCTCTGCTCTGTGGGTCCTGGGGAATCAAACTCCAGTTGCCAGGCTTGGCAACAAGTGAGTCCTCTTACCTTGCTGTTTTTCCTTTGAAAATTTTGTTTGTTTATTTAAAACAGGATACTTCTGGGTAGCCTCAACTTCTCCTGCCCAACCTCCCGAGTGTTGGGATTAAGGGTGTCTACCACCGTGCTAGGCTTCCTCTTGCTTTTATTTTGTTAGAGAGCAGCTCCTGAGGGGCCATGAGAAGACCTGTCTCAAGAACAAATAGCAGGGAGCTGGAGAGATGGCTCAGAGGTTAAGAGCATTGCCTGTTCTTCCAAAGGTCCTGAGTTCAATTCCCAGCAACCACATGGTGGCTCACAACCATCTGTAATGAGGTCTGATGCCCTCTTCTGGCCAAATATTGTATACATAATAAATAAATATTAAAAAAAAAGAACAAACAGCAAAGCCAAGGCTTGGACGTGAGGCCTTGCCCCTTCCTGCATCTCCCAGCCTCTTACCAAGCACTAGGATGCTAAGCCCCTCCCCAAAGCTTTGCAATGACCTGTGAGATAGGAGCTATTACTATCATTTTAGAAAGGGTCTCTCCACATAGCCCTGGCTGTCCTGGAACTCACTACGTAGACCGGACTGGCCTCAGACTCACAAAAGTCCACCTGCCTCTGTCCACTGAGAGCTGGGATTAAGGGAGCGTGCCATCATGTCCAGTCTAAGATAGGTACTGTTGTCACCCCATTTTACAGATGGGGAAATTAAGGTTCTACGAGACAAAGTCATCTGCCAAAGTCTAAATCAAATCCAGGCGAGGGTGATGTCTTGATCCTTCATCACTCAGCTCTGAGATGGCAGGCTTGCTAGGGGCTCGGCTAGCTAACCCTCCTCCAGCTGGGGCAGGGCACTTGCTTTTAGTCTCTGGGGAGTTCAAGAACACATTGGGTTGGGGGGCTTCAGGCCCCCTCTGCTCAATGGGAGCGGAAGCGTTCGCTCCCCTGATTTTCTGTGAGGGGTGAGGAACACTTGTAAGAACTTTGGGAGGACAGTGTGCCGTTGTTATTTTTAGCTCCTTGTCTTGTGCCAAGAAGTGGGGCTTTTTGGTTATAGGAAGCTCAGTGAATCACCAGGGTAAAGGTTGTGCCAAAAAAGGCCAATGTGACCTTGGGCCCTATTTTCTGCAGCGGGACGAGGTTGTTGTTCTGAGAGCTGGCTTCCTGACCGTTGCTGGCACTCTGGTGGACTGGGTACATTCACTGACAGGGAGAGGAGGGGCTGGAGCCATCAAGGCCCTGGAAACCTGGCTGTCCCTGTGAGTTACAGGGCAAGGATTGCAAACTCCCATGCCTCGGACTGCCGGAAGGGGGCAAAGCGCTTTTGCCACCTTATATAAGGGTCCTTGTATCAGGGTGTAGCCACTACGGGTCCTGTTGAAATAGGAGCGGCAGGGCTGCGTCCCCGGCACCCGGCCGCCCGCATGGCTAGTTTATACCCAGAAATAATTACACGGAAACTGTATTCTTTTAAACACTATCTGGCCCGGCTAGGTCCAGTTTCTTATTGGCTAGCTCTTACATATTGTTCTAACCCATTTCTAATATTCTGTGTAGCCCATGAGCTGGCTTACCAGAGAGGATCTTAACCTGCGTCTGTCTGGAGTGGGAGCATCATGGCGACTCACTCACTCAGCTTCTTTTTCCCAGCA
>NW_026067972.1:7646921-7675690 GCF_014885135.2 Alexandromys fortis
GAAATAATTACACGGAAACTGTATTCTTTCAAACACTGCCTGGCCCGGCTAGGTCCAGTTTCTTATTGGCTCTTACATATTGTTCTAACCCATTTCTAATATTCTGTGTAGCCCATGAGTTGGCTTACCAGAGAGGATCTTAACCTGCGTCTGTCTGGAGTAGGAGCATCATGGCGACTCACTCACTCAGCTTCTTTTTCCCAGCATTTTTCTCTGTCTACTCCGCCTACCTAATTTTCTGTCCTATGAGGGCCGAGGCAGTTTCTTTATTATTAACCAATAAAATCAACAGATAAGACACAAGACCCACCTCCATCAGGGTCCAGCTCTCAGTTGACATGGAAAGTGGAATGAAGGCCATTTATGATCCCCGGATTGTGTCATTTTCCAAGGGCAGCTGAAATTTCCTAATTCAACTCTCCACACAAAACCTGTGTGCTGGGTGCACGCATTGCTGCTGGCAAACCCCGCAGCAGGATCACATCCCGTGAAGCTCGTTCAGGCATTCATCATCATTAGCAAGTGGTTTGGAAGCCAGGTGTGGTGGCACATGCATGTAATCCCAGAACTCCAGGAACGAAGGCAGAGGGATTGCCATAGCCGTGAGCAGGCCTGTCTCAAGAACGAGCAACAAAGTCAATGGCTTTGACTGAGACAGAGGAAGTAGGACCTTTGGTCTAAAGGCCTTCCTTGCTGGCCCAGGCCTTGTTTCTTCCTGCTTCTCCCAGCCTGCCAGCCTGGGACTGGCCTCCTTCCTGTTTTCTCCTGCTGCCTTTTCTCCTGGACTGGCCAGGCCATCGTGGGGGCTCTCCTGCACCTGTCCTGGGCTCTTGCAGGACTCAGGGAGCCCCTCAACTGCCTCTCTCTGCTTTTGTGGTTGTTTCATTTTCTCCCCTAAGGTTAGTTGGTTTGTTGCATTTAAAATTATGTTCAAGTGTATGTGTGTGTATGTATGTGTGCGTGTGTGCACGCACATTCGTGCACGTTGACCAGTGTATATATGCATGCGAATTCAGGTGCCCACAGAGGCATCAGATTCCCCTGAAGATGGGGTTGCAGGTAGTTGTGAGCCACCTGACATGGGAACTCAGAACTCAACTCAGGTCCTTTGCAAGAACAGTGTGTACTCTTAGCCACTAATCTCTCCAGAGTTTTTTGTTTGTTTGTTTTAGACAGGGTCTCACTATGTAGTCCAGGCTAACCTCAAATTTGGGATTATAGGCATGTACTATTATGCCCAAGTGGCTTGCTTTTTTAAAAAAATAATTTCTCATTGTGATGTGCATATGCACATGGAGACCAAGGACTCACGCTGGGAATCATCACCCTTCCGCCTCACTGAGACAGGGTCTCTCAATCAAACCTAGAGCTTGCTGATGGTCCACCTCACTCACTGAGGTAGGGTCTCTCAATCAAACCTAGACATTGCTGATGTGGCTAGTCTTGCTGGCCAGTCACTCTGGAGATAATCCCTGCCCTTGCCTTCTGAGGTTGGAATTACCAGTGGGCCACCACATTTACGTGGGTTTCTGGGGATTCAAACTCTGGTCCTCGCATTTGGATGGCATGTGCTTTAACTGCTGAGCTGACCTCTCTCCCTAACTCCCTCCCTCTTTTTTAGAGACAAGGTCTCACTACATTTACAGCTCCGGACCCTAGCTGGCCTGGAAGATACTGTGCAGAACATTTAGGACAAACCCTCCGCCTCTGGAGTGTGGGGACCACAGGTGGCCTTCACCACACCAGCCTGGCTCTTCCCAGCTGTGGCCCCCACTCTTAAGACTGCTAGATCCCCCACTCACCAGAGGAGATCATCAGGCAGCCCCCGTACCCAGCTCCTCCCATCCTGTGCCTCTCATCTCACCTCAGCTAGAATAGATGGCTTCCTTCCAGGAGCCTCTCAACCTCTGCACCAGTCACCCACCCAGACTCTCTCTCTCTCTCTCTCTCTCTCTCTCTCTCTCTCTCTCTCTCTCTCTCTCTCTCTCTCTCTCCCTCTCCCCACACCCCACCCCCCCCCCCCCACCCCCCCCCCCACACACACACCCCCCCACTCTCTCCCCCCCCCCCCCCCCCACTCCATCCCTCCCCCCCCCGACCCTCTCACCCTCCCCCCCCCTCACCCCCCCCCACTCTCTCTCTCTCTCTCTCTCTCTCTCTCTCTCTCTCTCTCTCTCTCTCTCTCCCTATCAGCATACCAAAGCCTCCCTACCCAACACAACACAGGACACAAACATGCCGCCAGTCTCTGCCAGCTCCTTCCAATCCCTCCTCCTCTGTTGCGGCTTTTCATGGCACAGCAGTTTACTTGCATGAATCATGGTCTGAATTTCACCCTTAGTGCCTCGAACAACAGACAGAACCCAACATTGTCCCTCAAAATTATCTTTGCTGGACGCAGTGATGTATGTCTGAGACAGAAGGATGGCTGAGCTTAGGAGCTTGGGAGCTTGAAGCTATGCCGCAGAATATAGTGAGACCTTATGTCCAAAACAAAACAAAGAATTAGACTCTTCCTCGCCACCATGTACCTCTCAACCTCTGGACCCAGCCACTGCCCCCACAGCCTGGCGACACAACATTCAGTGCCTACTAATGACTTTTAGAGTGTCACACCCGACAGACTGCTCTTTAGACCTTTATCCGTGTGACTCAGGCTGCTCTGGCAGAGCTGACTCTGCCCTCCTGGGACGCCATCTCTCCCTTTCTTCCATTTCTGGCTCTGGCTGAGATTCCTAACACCCACCAGGAGTCCTCACAGGTTCAGCCCTGTGCCCCTGCTGGTGAAGTCATCCACTGATGGGGTTAGTTCCAGCTCTCATATCCACAGTCCCATAAACAAAGGTGTACGGGGAAATGCAACGTCAGATATGCAGTTGAATACTTTGTAGTAGCCACATTAACAAGATAAAAAAAACCCAGGTGAGGCCGGGCGTTGGCGGCGCACGCCTTTAATCCCAGCACTTGGGAAGCAGAGGCAGGCGGATCTCTGTGAGTTCGAGACCAGCCTGGTCTACAGAGTTAGTGCCAGGACAGGCTCCAAAGCCACAGAGAAACCCTGTCTCAAAAAACCAAAAAAAAAAGAACCAGGTGAAAATGTTTTGAATCACCATGGTGGTTAACCCACGTATTCCAGACTTCAGGTCAATGTGTAGTCAGTGGGAAACTGCTTGCTTAAGTGGTCCTCATTTCCGATCCTAAGGATGTGAAGTCTGGAGCGTGCTTTAGTTTTCACTATGGCAGATCTCAGTCTGCAGTAGCCACACTCAAGCACGTAACAGCCATACATGGTCAGTGACTCCCATTTTAGAGGACACATATGAAGAGACTGATTGCCAGCAGCCTGATAGTAGGGATCTCTTCACGACTCATGTCCAAAGACATGAACATCCCTAAGGAAGCGCCATCTGAGTGTAAGTGCGTTTTTACTTTTAGAAGTTTATTATGAACTGGAAAATGGTGGTGCACGCCTTTACCCCAGCACTCGGGAGGCAGAGGCAGGCAGATCTCTGAGTTTAAGGCCAGCCTGGTCTACAAGAGCGAGTTCCAGGACAGCTAGGGCTACCCAGAGAGAGACCTTGTCTTGAAAAGAATCAAAAAAAGTTTATTATACATTATTTGTTTATTTGTGTGTGTGTGTGTGTGTATACATGTCCATATTGACGGTAACACATTTTCCTGCTGAGCCATTCTTGCTGGTCCCTTAAATGTTATGTAATGTAGGATCAGGTATGACAAGCAGAGGAGTTAGTTTTGTTTTTTTTGTTTTTTTTTTTTTTTTTTGGTTTTTTGAGACATGGTTTCTCTGTAGCTTTGGAGCCTGTCCTGGAACTAGCTCTGTAGTCCAGGCTGGTCTCGAACTCACAGAGATCCACCTGCCTCTGCCTCTGCCTCCCGAGTGCTGGGATTAAAGGTGTGCGCCACCACCGCCCGGCTAGAGGAGTTAGTTTTGTTTTTGTTTTTTTCTTTTTTCTTTTTTCTTTTTTTTTTTGGACAGTATCTGTCTATGTAGCCCTGGCTGTCCTGGAACTCACTCTATACGTCAGGCTGGCCTCAAACTCAGAGATCTGCCTGCTTCTGCTTCCCGGTTGCTGGGTTTAAAGTTGTGCACCACCACTACCTGAGGATTTAGTATTTCTAAAAATACAACGGCATTCATGGCAGCAAGGGTTGGCACAGATGGCTTCGTAGATTCATGCTTGGCTCATCATGTCACAGGTAACATGACCCTGAATAGGTCATCCAGTTTCAGATAGCCCATCGTCAACTGGGGAGAATCATAGTTCTTTCAGATGGGCTATTAGGACCTCCTTAGGCAAGCCTGTAGGATGAGGACACCAGCCGTCCTCCGTGAGGCCCCACTTCAAACTATCTGACCGTACCATCCCCGTATCTTCCCGTACCATCCCGTACCTTCCCGTACCTTCCCAAACCATCCCTATCACCCAGCTCTCATTGACTCAGGTCTGAGAGGCCTCACTAGGGACCAAGGAGGAAAGTTTATAAGGAAAGACTGTAGAGAGAAGGCATGGTCTTTATAAATGATGCTGGGGAGGCCCAGGGATGAGGGCTTGGGAGTGGGGTGGTCAGGAGGGGAAACTGAGGTTTGAGTCTTCCTCTGATGGGGGATGCTGGGCTGGCGGCTCCCTCAGAAGCCTTCCCTCACAGGTGTTTGGCCTTGGTTCCGTGGCTCATATGGTTCTAGGAGAACAAAAGATGGGGAGCTTTCTTGGTGTCAACTTGGGTTTTGGCTTCGGAGTCACCATGGGCGTGCACGTGGGAGGTGGCATCTCCGGTGAGTGAGCCCCTATCTGGTCTTACAGGCAAGAGCAAATCTTTCTGGTGGGTTGTTTCTGCCCCTCCAGGAATCCCCTTCTCTGGCACAGTTAGTGCTGCCCCTGGGAACCCCTGGGAACCCCTGCCTTCCCCAAACTCTTCCTGGGACCCTTTGACTCACCATTTTTACTAGCTGGGTTATCTTAGGCAAAGGAGTCATTTGCCTTCTCTTGCCTTATGGTAAAGCTGGAGATGATGGCCCCAGCTGTGCATGGCCTTTTAAGGGTTAAACGAGGGAGTTCTTGTCACAAAGGGACACACCACACCGTAGCCTTTCTTTTTTACTGTTGCAAATGCTGTCGTGGTTCATTTTGTTGCTTGTTTCTTTTAACCCAGCAGCTCATCCAGCTCTTTCTCATGACAGGAGCTCATATGAATGCAGCCGTGACCTTCGCCAACTGTGCACTAGGCCGGATGCCCTGGAGGAAGTTCCCCATATATGTGCTGGGCCAGTTCCTGGGCTCCTTCTTAGCTGCGGCCACCACCTACTTACTATTCTACGGTGAGTGTTCTTCCTGGGTGGTCTGTCTCCAGACTCTTGTTCTGAAAGATGGCAAGATTCCATCCTGGTATCCTCTCCTGCAAGAATAAGAACAAACAAAACACAGGAAACCTAGCAGATTTAAGCTGTTGAAGTATTCCCAGCCGCTTACCCCCACAACCTCCTTTCCGGAACCCCCGCGGGGACTAACTCAACCGTTGTCATCTCCACAGGTGCCATTGACCACTTTGCGGGCGGAGACCTGTTGGTGACTGGTTCCCTGGCCACGGCCAACATTTTTGCCACCTATCTTCCTGAACACATGACCTTGTGGCAGGGCTTCCTGGACGAGGTCAGTGATCAGGACAGAAAGAGTTCTGGATGGGATTGTACCAAGACGTGTCTCTGCCACTACAGATTTGGGGTCCTGCCTGAGCACCTGGGACGGGGCCACGCCTTCAGCGGGTTGCCGCGGCGTTTACTCCCCAGGTGTTCTTGACCGCGTTGCTCCAGCTGGGTCTCTTTGCCATCACCGACAAGCAGAACAATCCGGCGCTTCAAGGGACTGAGGCCCTGGTGATAGGCATCCTTGTTTGCATCATTGGAGTGTCCCTGGGCATGAACTCGGGGTATGCCATCAACCCGTCCCGTGACCTGCCTCCCCGCTTCTTCACTTTCATTGCTGGCTGGGGTAAACAAGTGTTCAGGTACTGCCCCTGCCAAACCCCATTCCTGTCAGCTTTCGGGGGGGGGGGGTGTGTCCCTGCATGCAGAGACTGTGAGATGAGCAGTTAGGGCGGCTCAGGAGAGTCTCATGAAGTCTCCAGGCAGTCTGGGATCAGGAGGGGCCCAGACATCTTCAGAAGTGGATCCTGTTGTTGCTGTCAGGCTGAGGGTCCCTTAGGGTTGATGGGATGGCTTCTCTGTTCCCCCTATATTGGTCTGAACTGGACAGAAATGGCACCCCGGGCATCAGTGTCCTCAGCAGGCCTCTCTCTCTTTGCCTGCAGAGCCGGGAACAACTGGTGGTGGGTACCAGTGGTGGCACCCCTCCTGGGCTCCTACGTAGGTGGCATTGTGTACCTGGGCCTAATTCACGCCAGTATACCACGGGAACCTCAGGGTTAGGAGAATGCTGAAGCGGGAGACCAGAAGATAACCGTTTCATCATCCAAGGTTCTCCTCACCCCCATCGCTAGGACCCCAGCTTCCACCCAACCCGTTCCACCCCCAAGTGACTCGGTGCCTGTAGAGCGCTTCTAAGTAGAACTCTCCGTGACCATATCCTTACTGCAATAAAGCACACCTCAAACGCGGTGGCCCTCACTCTCTGGGACCTCCTGTCGCTGGACTCCTGGGCTCTTCTGGGAGCTATTTCAGCATGGAACTTGTCGTGTAGAGCAGTCCGGCCTTGCACTTGTGGCAATCTTCCGGCTTCTCCCTCCTGAGTGTTGGGAATACAGGCATTTACCACCCTGCCTGGAATATTCCAGGGTTATTCTTCCAGGCTCTTTTCTTAATACTGGGGCACAGGACCAAAAGACTCCAATTCTTTCCACTCCAGGAGGGGTGGACCTGGAAGAATGTCTAGGCGGGGCCTCACAGTGGTGTAAAGAATACCCCACAGACTGGTGGACCTTCATGCATTGGTGCATGAGTTGGGGGGATAGTGAGAAAAAGATCAGAGGTAGCAGGTGGTGGGCAGATTTGGGGAATCTTTGGGGGTGCCCTAGGGTGGGACTATAGGGTCTCCTGCTTCTCGCTTTGTCCAGTTTGGAGCAGAGAAGGCAAGGCCAAGAGTTGACATCAGGATTTCAACCCTTTCATTAGAGCCTTTAGTGGTCTTTTTAGCTTTGCACCCTCCCTCCTTGAAAAAGGGTATTGTGTAGCCCAGGCTGGCCTTGAACTCTGAGTAACCAGAACTCAGAGTAGCCATGAACTCTGGATCCTCTGGCCCCCACTTCCTGAGTTCTGGGATTACAGGTGTCCACCACCATACCCAGTTTATATGGGACGCTGGGGACTCAAACCCAGGGCCTTGTGTATGCCAGATAACATCTATCAACTAACAAATCAACAGCTCTCCAGACCCATCTTTTCTAATTAAAGATTTTAATACCACATGAACACTGTGTGTTTGTCTTTCATCTGTGATGTGTGTGTGCATGTATGTGTATGCATTCTTCTTCCTCTTCTTTTTTTCCTTCTCCCCTCCCCCCTTCTCCTTCCTCCTCCTTTAACAGGCTCTTATGGTTACTCTGGTTGACTTGGAACTTCGCTGTCCAGACCAGGCTGGCCTGAAACTCACATAGATCTGCCTGCCTCTGCCTTTTGAGTGCTGGGATTAAAGGCCTGCGCCACCCATGCCTGGCTGAAGTTTTTTTTTTTTTTTAAGATTTTATTTATTTATTATGTATACAGTATTCTACCTGCATGAGTGCCAGGACACCAGATCTCATTACAGATGGTTGTGAGCCACCATGTGGTTGGTTGCTGGGAATTGAACTCAGGACTTTTGGAAGAACAGGCAATGCTCTTAACCGCTGAGCCATCTCTCCAGCCCTGCCTGGCTGAATTTTTTCAAACCCATTTCCAGAATCAGTTTTTATTATCTTCGGAGTGCTTGGTATGGAGTGAAAGCTTTTATGGGGTTGGCCTCTAATTCCCTCCTTCCTGCCACTAGGAGCAACTGATTCCAGAGTTGGGAAGGAAGAAGCAAGGAGACAAATCCTTCGAATGGGCTAAGAGACATGAAAAGGCCTCATGAGCTAGCGGGGAGCAGGCTCAGAGGACCAGCTTCTGGTGGATCAGGCAGGGCTCAGAAGACAGCGCCTTCTTCTGCCGTCACTTTCCACAGCTGCCGAGCCCTGACTGTGTGCAGGCCCTGGGAGTGCGCGATGGATGAGGCTGGGCCTTTGTGTCTGAGGACTGTGTGTGAGTGTGCGTGTGTGAGTGTGTATGAATAGTGTGTGTGTGTGATTGTGTGTGTGACTCTGTGTGTGTGTGTGTGTGTGAGAGAGAGAGAGAGAGAGAGAGAGAGAGAGAGAGAGAGAGAGAGAGGTGAGATTGAGAAAGCTCGCCTGAGCCAGGGGGGGGGGGCGCATGCCTTTAATCCCAGCACTCGGGAGGCAGAGGCAGGTGAGTTTGAGGCCAGCCTAGTCTACAGAGCTAGTTCCGGGACAGACTCCAAAGAAAATTTGTCTCAAAAAAACCAACCAGACAAACAAACAAACAAAAAACAACCCAACAAAACAAAAGACACCACACACACACACACACACACACACAAGATGCTGGAGCTGAAACAGGCCTATAGAGAAAGTCATGAGGCAATCTTTAAAAAAAAAGTGATAATTTCTCTAGGGGGTGTTCAGATCACAAGTTTCACGTAAGATTTTAATGATTCTTTAGTTAATATAAGATAATGTATATGTGTATATGTCATGCATTTAAAAACCAAAAAAGAGCACAGTAACATACTTGTCATACTGGAGGTTCAAGGCCAGCCTGGGAAATTAGAGAGACCCTATTTCAGAGCAAAAGTAAAACTATAGAATAAAAGAGGTGGGGTGAGGAGGCTCATTGGGGAGCGGAGCTTGCTGCCAAGCCTGGCTGTTTGGGTTTGATCCCTTGGTGCCACGCGATAGATGAAAGGAAACAACTCTGACCTACACATGAGTGCTGTGGCAGGTGTGAGCACTTGTATACACGCAGACACGCGCACGCATGCACATACTAGAAGAGACTGGGATGTGGTTAGATCGTGGAGTGCTCAACTCCCAGAATCACAAAAGAAAGAAGCAGAAACTCTGAAGAGTGAATAATGGCAGCATTGGAGTGGAGGGAGGCTAACAGGCAGGAGCCTGCTGGGGTCACTGGGGTCACACAGGGTCAGGAAGGTCACAAGATTGGAGTAGAGGGAGGCTGGCAGGCAGGAGCCTGCACCAGATCGGGAAGGAAAGAGAGAGGCTTGAATGCCTCTGGTGTCGTATGCTAGGAGGCCGAGAGCCAGTGATCCAGAGCTGGAGGTGACCAGGAGAGTGTTGGCAGCTACAGGGCTCCAGACAGTTGTCCTGTCCTCTTGACCCTGGGCAAGCTCCTCATCTCTCCCCAGGAGCCTTGTGAGCACGAACCTAATTTCATTACTGGCATCCTAGAGGAGCAGGTGAGCCGTGCATACAGGCTCCAGTGAGGAGGGTCTCGTTCTCCTGTTTATTGATTCTTCTCCCTCCCCGCTCCATGTAGGTGCCTTCACCTGCTGAACCGCCACACTGGCCCTGAAATAAGCATTTGGGCAGGGTGGTGGTGGCAGCACACTTTTAATCCCAGCACTTGGGAGGCACGGGCTGGCAGATCTCTGTGAGTTCGAGGCCAGCGTGGTCTACAGAGAGAGAGCACCAGGACAGACTCCAAAGCTACACAGAGAAATTCTGTCTCGACAAACAAAGCAAAAAAGCGTTTTGTTATTTTGAGGCTTGGTCTCTTTGTGTAGCTCAGACTGGCCTCTAACTGGTCACCCTCCGGCTGGGATTCCAGGCTGCGGCACCACGGCTAGCTCCTGAACACCTACTAGTTTCTGCTCAGTGCAATCACAGATCAGGCCTTTCTACTCTCAGTAGACAATGGACATCTTACTGTGGCAGACACCACCTAACTTCAAGGCTACAGACACACGCAAGGAAGACCTTGCTGAGAGGAGGAAGTGGGAGGCTGGAGGAGCCATGGTGTTGGAGTACAAAGGTGAAGAGGGGTGGGAAGGAGGTGAGCTCAGAGAAGCTAGGCCTGGGAGACTGAGGAGGGCAGGCCCGGGGAACAGCTGAGGGGAAGGGTTTGGGCAGAGCTGAGGAAGTCTCCAGAGAAGAAAGTCAGGTCTCAGTGGAGGAAGGAAGGAAGCAGCCGGGAAGGGTGGGGTGCGCGTCCAGCACCTGTGGGGCCTCAGTCTTTTGGCTTTGTTCATAACACATTCCTCTGCCATTCTTCCTGTCCCAGCTCACACTGCCTGTGTGCCCCTCCCAACCGTGGGCCTTGTTTTCCCATCTATACAATAAGACTTGGATCGGGTGGTGTTCGGTGGCCTCCCACATGACTTTTCTAGCACCCTGAGGAGCCCTGTTGTGACCCCTCTCCAGCCTTCCCCTCTCCAATTATCTGCTGTTGAGAGGTGCTTGTGAAACAAGAGGAGGCTCAGGACCTGGAGCTCTGGCTTTAACTTTGCCATTAGCAGTTCCCTAGTCCCATGCTGGGCTCGTCTAGGACTCTGGTTTGGTTCTCAGTCCGGTGGTCTAGCTTTGGGGAGCTCCTGATCCTTGTCGGGCCTGCCTTTCCACTCACCCTAGGGACCTTAGCTGCGCTCTGCACTTGGCCTTCGTCAAATGGAGCCTTGCAGCCTGGAAGAGGTAGGACGGCCACCTTGCCCCATCACCCTTCTCAATAGCAGACAAGCGTCCTCTTCTGAAACTGGGGCAGGGTATCGGGATTCTGGGCTTTCCTTTGCCTGCTTGTGAAACAAGAGGAGGCTCGGGACCAGGAGCTCTGGCTTTAACTTTGCCATTAGCAGTTCCCTGCGGTGGAACAGGACTGTGTAGAATCTATAAGAACCATTGCCCCAGGCTGGAGTCCTTCCTGTTCATCATCAGAGATACAGGGGCTGCAGCTACAGGGAGCCAAAGCTCAGGGGTATGGGTTGGAGGAGGAGGCAGGGCAGGGAGAGGCTAAAGACACCCTGGTCCTCTGGCCTGCCTTGTACTTGCATGGTGGGGAGCTCTGGGCTTCTCCGTTTTGCTCCCTTTCTGGACATGATCTCACCATCTTTTAAATACCATTATGTATCACAGTGCCCCAAATTAGCTCCCTAGCCCCGTCCTGTCTCCAACTTCAGACTCCCGTGTTTAGCCACCTACTGGACAGATTTTCATATCCTACACACTCCTGGGGAAATGGCAAATTCAGTCTTTCAGCTGTGCTGACAAAAAAAACCTCTGAAATCATCCCCGACTCTCCTTTCTCTCACATCCCACACCCCACATGCTGCCAACAAATCCTTTAGGTATTCTCTGCACACTGCAGCCAGAACCAGCCGGCCACGTCTTCCCAGCCCAGCAGCCTCGCTGCCTCTCTGGGATGACAGCGATGGGTGACAGCCTCTTTAAGATGCTCGACCTTACAGTCTAATCTTAATACAGGGGTGGGATCCCTTGCTTATTATTTTAGGGTATTTTTGTATGTGGGTGGTATGCACACCTGTGGAAGCCAGAGGCACAGGCTCCGTCTGGAGCTGGAGGTTGTAAGTTTCCTGATTTCAGTGCTGGAGACTAAATTTGGATTGTCTGGAAGAGCAATAGTGCCCTTGGTCTAGGCCTGGATCCTTTGTAAAAATTGTGCTAGATCTTACACGTTTTTTTCTGCCCAAAGTTTTCCATTGCCCAGCAAGGCCTGCCGCTATCAGATTCCCTCTGCTAACTTCTGGGTACCTGCTATTCCCCGGTACTGGCTCCACAGTTTATGGCAGGGTACCACGGCAGGGACCTTGCAGTGGCTGTTCCTGCTGCCTGGAAAAGATATCCTTCCTGTATCTGAGAGGTTTGTTTGCCCCGTGTCTACAGTTTGTATCAACAAACAGAGGGGGAAGAAAACGTGAAAGTATGACATAAAAGAAAAAAATGCGGCCAGGCGGTGGTGGTGGTGGTGCACGCCTTTAATCCTAGCATGCAGAGGCAGAGGCAGGTGGAGCTCTTGAGTTTGAGGCCAGCTTGATCTACAAAGTTGTGAGTTCCAGGACAGCTAGAGCTACAAAGAGAAACTCTGTCTCAAAACAAAACAAAACAACCAAACTAAAAAAACCCACCCCTCCCCGCAAGAAAAAGGCTTGTAACTTTGCAACTGTTACTAAAAGGTTTGAACTACTTCCTGATGCCTGTAAGTACGTCTACCCTCTGGTTTAGGGCTCTACACTGCACTCTAGTGGCTACTGTAGAAAAAGTCCTGTCTTCTGAGAGATTCAGCTTGTTGGAAGATGTGATTTCTCTGCCCACTTGATTGGACCTGTTGGGCCACCCTGCCCCAGCCAGCCCCTAGGGACTCCAAAGAAGCTACCTCTGTTTTGTGGCGAGGACACAGGAGACCTAGTGAGAATCTCAGTTTATGGGTGATCTTGGGAAAGCGAGCTAACATACTCCCTGGGGCTTGGAGGAATAAGATGAATGTGGTGGCTGTGCTCAATCTGGTGGTTAGCTGTTATCCACCGGTAGAAAAGGATCCCGGGAAAGTGTGGATAGCTGGGACACTGAATTGCTAGACTCATGTGCTGGGCACAGCGGAGGAGTGAAAGCTTCTGCCCTTGCCAAGGCCACTTCCTCACCTCCCCTACACTATCTGCTGGGAGTGTCCAGGTCTGGGCTGAAGGCTTCCTTGTTCTGCTTCCCTCTGGCATGTGGAGATGTCCCATCTCCCTGGACCTGTCTACTACTGCCCTCACGATGTCTTGGAGCAGTACATGGGCAAGAGTCATCGCCCTACTGGGAGGATACAGTCTGCACAGCACATGCCCAGGGACCATTGCTCCACCCAAGGGATGCAGAACCGATGCCCACTATAGCAACTGTCTGGGTCAGAGCACGCTAAGGCAGGAACAGGGCTCCCTCAATGTTTGGTCAGGGCTCTCGGCACCCACGTCTGTATACCAGAGAGCACGCTGGACCCCTGGTTAGGATCTGTGAGTTCTCCACGTGGAAGCTGCTAGAGCCACGGCTCATTTTCTTGGGGAGTTAGCCTCCTCCTGGCCAGTACACCAGGCCTCATGTGGCACACACTATGATCCCAGGGAGTCTGTTTCTTCCAGGCTTGGCCTTTGTTAGCTGAGGGGTCAGAGTGGCTCCCATAATTCCTTTGGGGGAGCCCTGGGTTCTAAACTGCTGAGGTGGTGAGGTGAGATGGAACCGGGTGATGGTGGTGCATGCCTTTAATCCCAGCACTCGGGAGCCAGAGGCAGGCGGATCTCTGAATTGGAGGCTAGCCTGGTCTACAGAGCCAGCTCCAGGACAGCCAGGGCTACACAGAAAAACTGTCTCGAGAAACCAGAAAAGCAAAACAAAATAAAAAGTGCAAAAGTTTAATGTGAAGCCCCACAACATCTGTTCCAATGCCTATTCCAGCTGGGTTGCTCACTGAATTCTGCAGACTTTGGATCTGGACAACTTTGGTGTTACATTTTTATTTGCAAGTTCCTTTTAATAATAAATTTTATAATTTTTAAAAATATTTACTCTGGTCTCTATGGAAAACACCTGTGGGCTTCTGATACAGATCATAAACGCAGCCTTGCTACCCTGCTTAGGGCTTGTCCATGGCTTCCATGACCCACAAACACATCCTATCAGCCTCAAGCCCAGGCACAGGCTTTCCTCTCGAGGCCCAGGGCACCAGGCATTCATCGGCAGGAAAGGCCCAACAGGCATCGCTTGCTACTTGGTTAGCAATGTCACGTTCATGGACTCTGTGCATCCGATGCACCAGGCTGCGATCCCTTTAGTCCCCACAACCCAGGTCAAGTGGGAAGAGCCCCTGTCCACCCAGCGGCAGGCCTAGAATCTGGTCAGATTTGTCCCTCCTGCTTTGCTGAGACCAGGCACTGTCCCCTGGACAACAGTGGCACTTCCTGTTGGGCGCGAGGGCACAGACTACACAGGCTCAGAGAGGCTCCGCTGTTTCCCACCACCTCTCTCCAGTCACCTGTGCACCCTGGTATTCCTTGCGCCTTCCAACTGAGCCAAAGTTTGGGGTTAGGGCCAAAGAGCAGCAGGTTTTTCCTGTAAAATTAAGTAAGTGCCTTGGGGCTGGAGAGAAGGCTCAGTGGTTAAGAGCACTGATTGCTCTTCTAGAAGACCTGGGTTCAGTTCCCAACACCCACATGGTAGCTTACTGTAACTCCAAGATCCAGGACCCTCACACAGATATAGGCTAAAACACCAATAAAATAGATAATTAAAAAAAAAAAGATTAAGTGTCTCTCAGCTGAACGTTAGAGGCCTATAATCCCAGCACTCAAAAGGCCAAGCAAGGAAGGCTGAGAGTTTAAGACCTGAATGCTTATTTTAAAGTGAAAAGAACCTAGGCGGTGGTGGCACAGGCCTCTAATCCCAGCACTCGGGAGGCAGAGGCAGGTGGATCTCTGTGAGTTTGTGGCCAGCCTGCTCTACACAGAGTGAGTTCTAGGACAGCCAGGGCTACACAGAAAAACCCTGTCTTGAAAACCAAAAAAAAAAAAAATAAATAAAAAAAGAGTCCAGCCTGCGATGAGGAGGGGTCGCTAAAGGAAACGGAAGAATGCCTACGGCGGCTGCTGGGCATGAGCTCTGGACTGTCCACACACTTCTCTCAATAGTCAGACAGCAGGTCAGAGCTCAGACATAGGGAGAGTCGGTGTGGCTTCTGAAGGCCTAGGAAAAACCAGCACAGGACAGCTGTCTGTGTGAACATCTTTATCGATCAGAGAGGACTCAGGGCTACAGTGGGTGGGTAGTTTATCGGCCCACTGAACATGGCAGAAGAGCTTGCTCAGTTCCTACCACTGTGGGGGACAGTTACTGCCCCTGGGTAGGCTTGGTGATGTGGGGGAGACGCCGGGGCTCGAGAAATGGAATTCTATAGCCTGCCCAGCCTGCGGAGACATATGATCCCAGAAATGGTTTACCAAGGAGACATATGATTCCAGAAATGGTTTACCAAGGGTCAGCACTTCACACATCTTTCCACACCCACCAGGTGAACAATGGGAAAAGCCAGAATTAGGGCTAGGTGCCACAAAGTCAGCTTGGGAAAACAATTCTGGTTTATCCAAATAAAATATGATACTCCCCAACCCTCTTAGTAGTCACAGTGATGGGGTGAGGGGCCTCTTCGACCACATGACTAAAAATCCAGTGGCCACACAGCCAGAGATCTGGCCACAGTGAGATACTTGGGGCAGGAGTAGACAAGGGGGCTCTGCCACGCAGGAGGAATGAGCATGATTAATCTGCTGGCAAACGAGTCTCCACTACACAGAATCACTCTTTCGTCTAAATGTGTGTCTTCTCAGTCCTGAACATCAAAGTAGTCGATCACTGGCTCCTTAGCTATCTTCTGCAAACTACTGCTCCCAGGATTCCTGCAAAGCAAGCAAAGAGCAGTCAGTCTCTTCCTAAGTTTTCAGAAAGCCCCAGATCAGCTGGGAAGACAGCAGGAACCCACGTATCAGTGTGTGCTGAAGTCGGCCAATAGCCTAGGTGTTCATTACATTATTTTTTTCTGCTCTAAAAAACTTCCATAATAAGGTTTTATATAGAAAACAATCAAGCAAAACAAACAAACAAAAAAATCCTGCAAGGGGGTAGAGAAAGATTCTATAATCTTTACAATACCCCAGCAGGCTAATGGCTCCCCATGGCTGTGTCTGAGTGGAAATGAATACAATTGTGGCTCCATGTTTTCCAAACAACTACCTACCTGTGACCTCAGCACCTGGGAGGTGGAGGCAGGAGGATCAGGAACTCAAAGTTATCCTTGGTTATAGTGGGTTTGAGACCAATCAGGGCTATACAGGACTCTGTCTCAAAAAAAGAAACCTAATCCAAACATCAAAGGACCATTGTCTATCCGGAAGCACAGACCCTGCTGACTCAAATCTAGGCTGCCTGTCCAGCCCATAGGAGCACCAAGATTTGAGTCAGCAGGGTCTGTGCTTCCGGATAGACAGGCTTACCCACCACCCTTACAAGCAAGGCAAAAGCTGTGTCCTGAATTGGTCCCACCACGGACTATCTATCTGGCTATCCCTCCCAAGTCACCCCTGGCCTGGCTTTGTCTTTACTAGGTTGTGTGGTCGCTTTACCCAACCCCATCCCGCACTTTAACTTTCCGCAGTGTTCACGGTTTCCACACAGGAAGCATGTGACTTTTGCTGTGGTGTCGCTGTCTTTGGAGCCCCGAGCCTTCTTGTCTGCACCCCTTCCCCAGATTCACCCTTCTCCTTGGGCACTGCTGCTTACCCCTCCAAACTAAATAAGTCTCAAAGGGAACGTCTCTACTTGCCTCTGTCACTGCCAACTGTTACCCCCACACCACTTCATCTGCAGTCACTGCATCCAGTTCTAAATTACCTGGAGAGGCAGAGAAACCCTCTTACATGCCAACACACACTGCAGAAACTATTCAGTGACTAGTCTATTTATTTCCTGTTATTAGTCTGTGAGCATGTGTGTGGAGGTCAGAGGACATCTCTGCCGAGTTCACTGTCCCCTTCCACCTTTATGTGGGCCTCAGGATCCCAGTCAGGTTGTCAGACTTCTCTTAAGGCTTTGCTGGCTTGAGCAATGTGTTTGAGGCCCCAGTCAAAACCTCTGTGGACATTCACACTCTAAACACAAGCCCAAGGAGGCCAGCGACGGCAGACGGAGCCCCAACAGGTACCCGTCCTAGCTCCTCTGCCCACACCAGTTCTGCTGGGGAGCAGCCGAAGAATCTTACTTGTCTGCCTGGTGTCGGTGATGAGCAATTGGCGGTGGAGGCCGCGTCTGAGTTTCCTTCTCAAGCACACTGGTCAGCGTGGTGGGAGGACAAATGGACTTCCCTCTGAGAGGAGTAAAGTAGAGCGCTGAACAGCGGGGCTCACAAGCAGAAACGGCCTTGACCGGGCGGCACTGCTGCTGGCCAGCACACCCAGACACCACCTGTCTGCATTCAGTCTGTCCCTCCACCCACCCAGCAGGTCCCTGCCAGACCTGCTGCCTACCCCTCCCATGCCACATCCACTTTCTATCACTGTGACGTTCTCTCAGTAGCCCTAGGTTCAGACGGTGAGTCTAGGTCCGTCCTGTCTCACACTGCCACCTCCGTTCCCTCCGACGACAACACTGAGTCAGAGCCTAGCATTCTTTCTGTCTCTATGAAGCCAAGATTAGAGCTGGGAGGTCAGAGGGAGGAACAGCAGACAGAGCGGTGGAGAAGTGAGGAGCAGGCCTTCTGATCACATCTCCTCCACCTGCAGAAACGTCCCCTCTAGCATCTGCAAAGGATCAGGGGCAACCCTGTGGAGTAAGGTGTGGGCTTTGCCCTCTGGCTCGGATCTTCAGGCAATGGTGAAAGACTGTTGTGGAGAAAAGTGCCCCCTTCCACCCCTCCAGGAGGAGGAGGAAGTAACAAAGACTGCAGGAGCTCAACCCACCTGACTGCAGTGACCACGACATTGCGCTTTGGTTCACTGTCGTAGCTCACGCTCTCCAGGCCATAGACTTGGGCCAGGTCATGGATGATGCGGCGGTGGTCTCTGTTCATGGGGGGGAAGCAGTGGCTTTTCTTATTGCTCTTTCCCTGATTGGGAGAAGGAAACACTGATTAGCGCTGTCCCCTGGAAACGGAAACCTCTCATGACTTACCCCTCCCACCACAAGAGCATAGGCAATCAAGGTCACGGAATTTTACTTTAGTTTTTCCCGTTTGAATCTTTATTATTGCTATTTTTTGTGGAGGTCAGATGGTTCTGTCCTTTCACTGTGGGTGCTGGGGATCAAACTTAGGTTGTCAGGTGTGTACGTGTGTCAAGTGCTTTTACCATGAAGTCACCTTGTCAGCCCGCGACTAAATTTTTAGAGGTTCAGATTGCCTACTACTGTGTGTGTGAGCATGGTGGATGCCACACTCCTACAACGGGAAGGCAGATGAGCAGGGCCGAGCAGAGACAGGCGGCGCGGAGGCCGTGCTTCTCCCTGAGCGGCCCATAACCCAGGGGCGGCATTCCCGAGAAACACAGAGAGACACTGAGGACTTAAACAAGAAACCCAAACTCCCCACACAGTTTGTTTCCTCAAGCTGTTAAGTATGCAGATACAGGTGCACAAACACAGAAATACATTTGCTCAGGTTTCCTATACAGAAAGGGAACAAATTAAGTTTCCTCTTCAGGTTAGTATCCTGCTGGAAGGGGAACAGAGAGGAAGGAGGTGGGAGCCCGGTGACAGCAGAGGGAACCGGAGCAGGACTGGCTGCTTCTTGACACATTGCTTTTTTTTTTTCTTTTAGAGACAGGATCTTACTGTGTAGCCCTGGCTATCCTGCTACCTGCTATGTAGATCGGGCTGGCCCTGAACACAGAGATCCACCTGTTTCCTAAGTGGTGGGATAAACGATGCCATCACCACACCGATCACTAAATTACTTTTTCATGCAGAGTACAACTTTGACATCCCTGGTGGGTCGGGGCCACTCTCCTAAGTCCGCCCCCTCCCACCTTCATCTTTAGCCTCCCCACAAGGGTTTCCGGCCCACCTTTGAGAAAACAGAATGTGCTCTCCTATCATAGGCAACCTTTCAGTCACCTGAGGGGCCCTGCATACCTTCTAACCCAAGTATTACTGTTGAGCCTTCTGTTTTGTTTTTTTTGAGACAGGGGTCCCTTGTATAGCCCTGTTCTCCTGGAATTCACTCGGTAGACCAGGCTGGCCTCAAGCTCACAGAAATCCGCTTGCCTCTGCCTCCAGAGTGTTGGTATTAAAGGCGTGTGCCACCGTATCTGGCCAAGGGTTATTTTTAATGTACACTTAACTAAAGCTCTCTTTCCTATAATGGTGAAAGTAACCCAGGTCTCCGTGAATGTTAGAATGGTTGGACATCAGGAATCCACAGCCTTTTCCTACAACCCTCTAGGCTAACCATGCTTCTGGAACTTATTTATTAATATCTTTTTGAACTCAAGCAGGCCTCAGAGAAATGCCCAGCTGGACGAGTCTACTCACCTTATCCACAGCCTCCACAAGCGCTTCCATTTCCTTCTCAACGTCACTGACAAACTTTAAGTCTTTCCTGAAGTAAGAAAGCAGCGGTTAGTTCCAGCTGTTCTCGCTCTTCTGGGAGCATCTCCACTCACCTTCTCCTCCAGGGAGAGCGAGGACAAGGCTGGCGGAAACGTGCAGAGGTGAGGACCTGCCAGGTAACAGAGCTCGGCACACAGCAAAGAAAGGAGCAGGTGGAAAGGAGGAGAAACAGCCACCAGAGAGCCAGAAATGGAACTGCTACTGTCCCAGAGAAGGACCTTGTGACTGTGAGAGAGGGCTGAGAGGTGGCTCAGACACCTTTCTTGGAATCTCTGCGGCCCTTGGAAGGCCTAGACTCCTGCTATGGGGACCAACCCTCAAGCACACTCAAGAGCCACAGCTAGGGAAGTGGATAACCAGTTACATACCTGGCGTCATCTTTCAAACTGTCACTGAACTTGGATGCTGAAGAACGAACATTGAAAGGATCAGAATCGTCACTGATGTCAAAAGCCTCTGCCAATCTCCTGAAAATGACCGAGAAAGAAGCCAATGTAAAGGAAAGAGGAGAGGGAAAATATACAGTATTTCTCCCTTTTTTAATTTACAGGTGATTTGTTTCAAGACTCCTTAGGGACATTTGAATCCAAAACATTCTGATTTGTGGGGGAAGGGGGCTGCCTGTGCACGTGTGTGTATGTGGAGGGCAGAGGTCAACCTTGGGTGTGGCCCTCAGATGCTGTCCACCTTGGTTTTGAGACCTGGGCCACACGTTTGGACGGACAGTGCTTTCTGACTGAGCTGTCTTCCAAACACCCCACTTTTTGTTTTGTTTTATTAATTTATTTATTTTTGAAGCATGGTCTCAGGTAGGCCAGGCTGGCCTCAAAATACCTGCGTAACCAAGGGTGACTGTGAGCCTGCCTACCTGAGACCCACCACACAGGTTCATGGGGTGAGGGATCAAACGAGGGCTCCTTGTATGCTAGGCAAGCATTCTACTAGCTGAGCTTCACCCCTGGGCTCACACCCCTTTGCTTGTTGTTTTCAGTGCATACAAACCTATAATAAAGTTGAATCCACAAGGTTGGTGAAGTAAGAGATGGACATCAGCTTACCATAGACCATAGTAAACTCAGCATATGTTCTTATGTAAGTCAAGAACTTTCACCCCTTTCTATTACAGAAATCATCCCTGATACATGCTGTTTTTTGAGACAGGGTCTCATGTATTCCAGGCTGGCCTCAAACTCATTACGAGCCAAGAACGTAGAATATGAGTTGTCTGGGTGTTCTGCCTGCATGTTTGCCTACGGGACAGAAGAGGGCACCGCATCTCTCTTCTGTCCTGTCTCCGTTCGCCTCCCATGCTAGAGTTACAGGTGTGTGTCATCATGCCAGCTCTTGGGTGTGAGGGCTCTGAACTCAGGGCTTTGTGCTTGTATGGCAAATATTTTATAGACTGAGCTATCCTCCTAGCTCCTTATATTTCTACATGTTTTAGAGCCTCTTCTGTCTGCTGGGATGAGGAAGTTAGCCAGTCACAAAATAACCACACAGCTCGTGTTTCTGAGCACGCTGAAACTGCCTGCGTGGTTTAGTGTCTTAGACAATTCAGCTGTGATGAGCACTCTCCTCAGCTGACAGCAGCGAAGACTTGGCAAAGGTATCGGGTGATGAAGGACTGTCTCCCCCGTTAGCCACACAGGGCTCAAGAGGAAACAAGCTTTGTAACCACTTACTTTCTCCTTTCCAGAGCAGAGCACTCCTCGTCACATTGCAACCTTGATAAACAAAGGAGACAGACAGTCAGGACCCAGGTCCACAGCTCTCAGCCAGGAAGAGCCCAGGTAGACCACATGAGAACACGGCAGCCCTCGCTTACGGCCTGCAGCAGTTAGGAGGCTAGCTAATTTTCGGGCTTCACTAGCACCCCGAGATGGCTAAAGGGGAGATGAGCAGGCCTCACAGTGGCGTCAAGCAGGCCTTCGTGAGCTTCCGATTGGTCCCCACTTTGGATCTTGATTCTGTGGGCTGAACTAGGTAAATTTAGGTCTCTGCTGCTTTCTCTGTCAGCTAACTGAAGTGAGGCCTGAAAACCTACTTTGGTCTTCGCTGTGTCCCAGGCAGGACTCGCTGTGTTGGTCCCAACACCCCAGTCTGTGGACTACCAACTGTGTGTGAGACACTGCCGTCAAGGACCGAGACAGGTGAATTCCTGTAGAAACTGAGGAACTGGAGAAAAAAGGCAACCCTTCCAGAGTTACAAGGCAACCCTTCCAGAGTTACCTGGCTTGCTGGACTTCCTTCTTGGTAATGAACTTGCTGATCTCCACTGAATCTCCCAGCTGCATGTCCATTAATTTAGAGGCCATAGAAATAGCAGCTATTCTGAAATATAAGGAGAAAGAAGAGGCATTGCAGGATCATAAGAGCCCCCAATGCTAGCGACACAGAGCTTCCTCCAAAGGTGATCAACCACAAGGTAGCCCGTGTGACCCTGGAATCTCATCTGTTATTACATGTTTACTGTAGCACTACATGTAAACGACTGACATGTTTACGGTACATGTCCTCAGTTCACGGGAAGGGAAGCGCTAACACAGCTTTCTATCTCCAGAACTTCCAGGCCAATACCCAATACTCTCTCTTCAAACAGCCAATCAGGCCAGACGTGGTGGAGCACGCCTTTAATCCCAACCCTTGGGAGGCAGAGGCTGGTAGAGCCCTGCAAGTTTGAGCTCAGCCTGATCTACACAGTGAGTTCAGGTCAGCCAGGGCTACAAAGTAAAATCTAGTCTCAAAAAAGAAAAACCATCAAACAAAACCAACAAATAGCCAACTAGATATCTATGCAAGTCTGTAGTCAGACATATCTTCACATCTAGTTAGGAGATACACAGCCAACCATTCCTTGACACTTCATCGCTATACACAGATCTCTGTAGCACCACAGAGGCTATAAGGATATCTACCACAACAATCTGAAACCCTAAGCTTGTAATGAGAGACAGAGTACCTTAGCTGCGGCACCAACAACAAAAAAAGGTACAATAGTAAAGCACCTTACCTAACTTCCAGACATCTTCCTTTCTATCATCTCATGGTATAATTAGATGAAAGAGAGGAAAGAGTGGGAAAGGAGAATGCAAAGTATTGCTTTCACAAATTAAAGGCAAGAAAAGGCACTCAAATTTTTATTTTAATTTTTTTTTTTGAGACAGGATTTCTCTCTGTAGTTCTGGCTATCTTAGAACTAGCTCTGTAGACCAGGCTGGCTTCGAACTCACAAAGATCCACCTGCCTCTGCTGGGATTAAAGGCACGAGTCACTACTGCCTGGCAGCGCTTAAATATTTTTTTTAAAAATTTTATCATTGTATATACATGATGTGTGTGTGTGTGTGTGTGTGTGTGTGTGTGTGTGTGTTGGTGGGCACACATGCCATGATGTGGAGCTCAGAGGACAATGGGTGGATTGTTCTCTTTTTCCTCCTTTAAGGCATGTGCCTCCAGGGATGGAACTCAGGTTGCCAGATTTGCATTAGCCCTACCAGCTGGGCCAGCCTAGAAAAAGTACTTTAAAGCTCCTCAGAAACACCAAAATAATCTTTTTTCTAAAGATTTTTTTATTTTATTTAATGTGTGTGTGTGTGTACAGGTGCGCATGTGTGCCATGTGTTTGTGCAGGTGTCTGAAGAGCCCAGAGACAGCATTGGATTTCCTGAAGCTGGAGTCATAGGCAGTTTATGAGCTGCCTGATCAGAAGGCTGGGATCCAGACTTAGGTTCTCTGGAAGTTAACTGCCGTGCCACCTCTCCAGCCCTAGATGTAAAAGTCTACTTTAAAAGCTTTCTAAGGCGCTGGCAAAATGGTTCAACAGGTAAGCAGTGCTTGCAGCCAGGACTGACAATCGCATTTTGATCCCTGGAACCCACACAGCAGAGGGAGAGAACCAGCTCCCCTAAGATGTCCTTTTACGTCCACGTATGCCCTGTGCCATGTGTGTATACACACATGTACATGCACACAGATAATAAGTGCAAAATCTTACAGAGAACAAGAACAGCTCACAA
Organism: Alexandromys fortis; assembly: GCF_014885135.2. NCBI lineage: Eukaryota > Metazoa > Chordata > Mammalia > Rodentia > Cricetidae > Alexandromys > Alexandromys fortis. The sequence goes on from NW_026067972.1 coordinate 7,670,098, forward strand.
ACAACGGCAAACACCACTGAGTGCCTACAGCTGGAGCTCAGTGGCAGAGCATTTACCAACTGAGGATGTGCAGGACCCAGGGTTCGGTCTCCGGCACTGGAGAAGAAATGACTCCCCTTCAACCGGACCCAGCAACTTCGAGGACAGCTGCAGCACTCACCTGTGATAGGTGCCGGATGCTTCCGAGCAGATCACCATTTCTCTTCTTCTCCCACATTCACACTGTAACTCTACCTGAAATATCAGTGAGCGCGGCGTGACTCTTCCCACAAGAGAACGGTGGGGGACTCGGGCAGGCTTCACTGCTAAAGCCCTTCACTAATGACGCCAGACGGCGACCAGCCGGGCCGGCTTCTCTAACTACCACACATGCGGACTGGCGGCATAGCAATGGACGTGCTAGGAGGCACATGTCCTGTCATAGCATCTGCAAAGTACGTCTCTTATTCCCAGCTGAAAGGGCAAACCTAGAACGAAGCTTGTAACACTGAATCTGGGGTACCCACTTGACAAAGGTCCAACCAAGGTCCAGATGACCCCTGCTTTCTTTGGGGTGGCCCTTCCTGACCCCTCAACCAAACCAAATCTCCCACTTACCTTCCATGCAGGTATAATTACTCCTCTATGACACCAGAGTCCTAATCACCCGAGACATCACTTAGCTATTATCTGTCTGTCCTATCTTACTGTAAGGGCCCACCTATCTCTCGTTCGCTGGGTATAGCGCCAGCACTTCACAGTGTCGCGCAGACTGCATGATTTCTCTGGGTGCACAGACAGGGGCCACTGCAGGTCAAGTCTGGACTCACTAGTAGCTGAGTCAACACTTACCTTGGCTTTACAAGCTGTCACAGGGCAGGGTGAACTGGGGTGGCAGGGTGCCATACATGGGTGGCCACAGTTAGCTCTGGGGGTGGTACAGGGCTGCTTGCAGGCCTCGTCCACAAGACATTCTCCTCTGTGACAGAGTCTTTGACATTTGTGCATCCCGCAGGGTAGCATGGCACTACAGGGTAATCCGCAAGAGATGTCAACCAGGTGACAGGGGATGTTGCTTCGTAACTAGGAGAGAGAGAAGCAGCCAGGTTCTCATCTTTGTGTGCGTTCAGGGTGAAGATTTACTCCTAGAATACTTGCTTTTGCTTTTTCTTTGGGGCAGCACTGAGGCTGAATTGGGAGCCTCACGCACGCTCGGCCAACACTGACGCATGAGCTAGGTTTACTCTTCAGAAAATGAGCCGTGGGTTTGTTTTGACATGTTAACTCAGTGTGTGAGCCAGTATCCACGCAGAGGCCAAGGAACATTTGTAGGAGCTGGTTCTCCAGCTCCCAGCATGTGGGTCCCAGGGACTAAACTCAGGTCATCAGACTTGGTTTCAGGTGCCTTTACCTGCTGAACCATGTGGCTGGCCCTGTTTAGGAATTTTTGAGACAGGATCTCCAATAGCCCAGGCTGGCCTCAAATTATACAGTCACAGGTGACCTTGGATTCCTGATTATAGGATTCTATGTATGTGCCATAGTGCCTGGCTCAAAAAAGTCTTTTTTTTTTTTTTTTTGAGGCAGGGTCTTACTATGTAGATGAAGTTGGAGTCAAAGCACAGAGATCCACCTGCCTCTTCTAAATACTCAATTCAAGTTGGGTACCACCACACACAGTCATAAATATTAAAAACAAAAACCTGAAAAGAAATCTCCTTGAACTGAAAACAGATTTTTGTTTGTTTTCGAGACAGAGTTTTCTCTGTATTACAATTCTGGCTGTCCTGGAACTTGCTCTGTAGACCAGGCTGGCCTCAAACTCAGGGATCTACTTGCCTCTGCCTCCAGTGTTGGGATTAAAGGTGTGCACCTCCACCGCCTGGCAACAGTTAAAGATTTTCAAAGTCCAAGTGTTCAAGTGAGTAGGAAAGAAAAACAAAAGGGAACTTTAAGGATAAGGTCGTGGCACTAGCCACCTGTGACCCAACAAACTTCTTAATAAATGGGTAATAAACAGAAAAGACCAGGTAACTAGGGAATCCTTTTGAAATACTGTAACCATGATGGTGGTGCATGTGTACTGTCCTAGCACTCAAGAGGCTGAGGGAGGATGATTGAGTCTCAAGTCAGCCTGAGAGCAAGACCCTGTCGTTATTAACATCCCACCTTTCCCTCCCTCCCCCAGAATCCCTATGGCAGATGAGGATGAGATGATACTGTCACCCAGTCTCGAAAGTCTGAGTGTCAGGACAGAGATCGCCTTGGCACTGCTGCAGAGGGCTACACTGCGGTTAAACAGCCAACTATTCCATCATATCTGCCAGCTGATGTCTCAGAACCAGGTAACCTTGTCATAAAGAATGACAAGCAAGGACTGGTCAGTTGGCTCAGTGGGTAAAAGCACATGCTGCCAAGACCAATGAACTGAATTAAATTCCCAGGACCCATACAGGAGCAAAGAACCAACTCCTGCAGCTGTAACCTGACCTCCATGCAAAACCGCGGTACACAGCTTTCTCCCCATCATCTTCTCTCTCTCTCTCACTCTCACACACACAAATATGATTTTTTTAAAAATGAAGAGGCAACAGGAACTATCAACTCATTTTATTTCTTGAGAACCTACCTGCTTCTAGGCCTCCCATTGCTGGAGAGACAGGCTACAAACTTACTGCCATGAGATCAAAGATTTTTTTTTTTTTTTTTTTTTTAATTAAGACAAGGTCTCTCTGTGTAGCCCTGACTGTCCTGGAACTCTCTCTGGAGACCAGGTTGACCTCAAACTCAGAGATCCGCCTGCCTCTGACGCCTGAGTGCTATTACTGCCTGGTTGAAACAGGGTCTATGTAGTACAGGCTAGCTTTGAACTCTTGATTCTCTTGTTCCACTTCCCCAAGTGCTGGGACTATAGGTATGTGCTGCTATGCTCAGCTTCACGGTTACTTTTATGTATTCACTCAAATTCCTTCAAGAGCTGTTGAAATTTGGAAACAATTTTCATTCCATTAACACATGACTTTTTATTTTGACATGGAGTCTTGCTGTGCAACCCAGGCTAGCCTCGAAGTCTGTCTTCATTCCTTTCATTCAGCCTTTCTAATGGTGAGATCACAAGTGTTTGCTACAACATCTAGCTCCAATAACACCATTTGAAGAGCCCTCCAGATCTAGAACACACATGCTCCCAATTGCTTTGGAATTAGGGCTACATCCTGCGTATGTTCTGTGTTCTTGTCACCCACTCCTCACTTGACTTGCTTGCATCTTACTGTCCTTTCTAGTGTTATTTCATCTTGAATGACTTTGTCAGATCTAAGCCCCGAGGACTCTGCATTCTTCACATTATGGAACTTAACAACTGTCTGCGGACTCACCCCTGAATAGTGGACCCACAAGGGCAGGAGTGTGTCAGTCAATCACCCCATACCTAGTCTAGTACCCGGCACAGAGTAGGTGTTCAGCTATTATTTACTGAATAAAGATAACACACGAGCATTTTACAGCAGAGAAGCTGACAGAGGAAGTAAGATCCAGACTGAATGCATGCCTGTAGGAGATAGAGTCAGGAGGATCAGGAGTCCAAGAGATTTGGCAAGGTGGCAAATTCGACGCCAATTTGAGCTATACAAAATCCTGCCTCAAAGCAACCACAAAAATGATATAAAGAGAAGGAACATGAAGGGCTATGACTTGAACCACTACAGAAAATAAGTACAGAAAAAATATGTCCTTTAAAGATGAAAAAAATATTGAAAACACGTTACAGATATCAAGAGTTATGTTATGAAGTAACAGAGCAGGCCACAAAATGTATCATCTTAGGAGTAGAAGCATGAATCACATATCCCTGGCTATACAACAAAGTGTTAAAGAACAGTTCTTTCAATGGCTAGGGCTACAGCTCAGTCACAGGACTCTTGTCATTTCTGTTGCTGAGATAAAATAGCCTGACAAAAAGAAACATAGAGGAGGAAGGGTTTATTTGTCTTACAATTCCAGGTTACAGTCAGTATCGCATTTAGTCAAGGCAGGAACTCAAGCAGCTAGTCATGTCCACACAGGGAGGAGAGAAATGAATACATGCACATTGCTTGCTTGCTGCTCAGCTTCATCTCTCCATTCACATAGTTTAGGATTTTCTGCCTAAGAAACGGTGCCTCTCACAGTGGGCTGTGTCTTCCCACATTAATTAACTAACAATCAAGGTAATCCCCACAGACACACCCACAGGCTGAATCTGATTAAGTAACTTCTCATTAAGACCCTCTTCCTGGGTGATTCTAGGTTGGGTCAAATTAACAGTTAAACCAGCACAATCCACCCCTTGTCAAGTTAGCACACAAACATATCACTATGAACAATAATTTTACATTTCTTGCCCCCAAATCTCATGGCAATATCTTAATATAAAATATAGTCCAACTCAAAAAAGCCCCCCAGAGTCTTCAAAAATTCCAACACTTCAAAAGTCCAAAGTCTCTTTAAAAGTCCAAAGTTTCTTAAATGTGAGCTCCTGAAAGATAAAAAACAAGTTACACACTTAAACATTCTTATTCCAATAGGGAAGAACTAGGGCATAAAAGCAGCTACACCAAAGCAAAACCCAAATCCTGTAGCTCAAGTCTAACACCGGGGACTCAATCATAATGTAATCTTCCAGACTCCAAGGGGGCTCGGGGAGCCTTACTGCTTCAATTCTGACATCCACAGGGCACACAGCTTCTCTCTTGGCCTGGATCCATCCACATCAGCAGCGATCCTCGAGGGACATTCTGAAGTCCTGGCATCTCCAATACTGTGGGGTCTCCATTGCAACTGAGGCTTCACCTTCACCAAGTGCCTTTCAGGGACTCTTTGTAGGGACTTGGACCCTGACACATGGTGTCTGGCTTCAGCTGCTCTCCACGACCCCTTTGTGCCTTCAAAACCAGTACCATGTGGTAACTCCTACAATGTCAAGTTCTGCAGGCTTGAGATGTAGCCTGGCCCCTGGACAACAGCTAGGTCAGCTTCTCTGTGCTGACCCCAAGGGAATGCTTGTCTCTAGGACGCACAGAAAGTTCTGCCCCACTGCTGCTGATCTCTGATCAATCATGGCTTTTCTTCAGCCCCAGCCTGATCACCACATACAAATTATTAGCCAACAGCTCCTGAAAAGCCCAATTCCTGATAATGTCCTTGCTCCCCCTGAAATCCTAAGGATCAGCTCTCGAAGGGCACACATGCCTTCTAGGATGACCTATTTAGCTCTGTCAACAGGATTCAATGGCTTATGCAGCCCACTTCTAGAATCCTCTATATTCTTCCCCCAAAAGCAACATGGCCAGGTTTACCAGAGCAACAACCTCATCACCAATTCTGGATCTAGTTTCATTTTATGTTGCTATGACAGAACAGCCTGAAAAAGCCCTGGTAGGAAATGGTTTGTTTGGCTTACAATTTCAGGCTACAGTCAGTACTGAAGGGAATTTAATGCAGGAACTCAGCAGATGGTTACAGCACATCCACCATCACAGAAGAGGGGGTGCGGCTTGTTTGCTGCCCAGCCTGATCTCTCCACTATTTCATGGTTCAGGTCCCCATGACTAGGGAACTGTGATTTCCACTGTGG
>NW_026067972.1:7678670-7684114 GCF_014885135.2 Alexandromys fortis
AAAAAAAAAAAAAAAAAAAAAAGCCAGCAGAGGGTCGCTCTCAGACGAGCCAAGCTGCAAAGACCCTGGACCAGCTGCCTAGGGAAGCTTACTTAGAGCAGCTGAGGCACCTGGAAAGGACACTCTCCAGTGTTGAGCCTCCCACAGGTTATGCGGAGTGCTCTAGGTTCCCAGCTTTTGTGAGCTGTCACCTGTGTTGGGGTACACTATGCTGATTCAGCTATCACTGAGTCATTTCTGCTCCTGCAAGTAATCAACACCAATAAAACTCAAGGGCCCACCAAGATGGCGTTTGGTATGTTGTGGGCTCCCTATCTGGAGAAATGGACTTATGTTTTGTGCATCCATGTACATACTCATAGACATACTCATAATTAAAAATAAATCTTTTAAAAAAGTGCTATAGTAGGTGATTTAATATCAATCTTTTGACTTAGTTTTAAACTAATTTATTTTTATGTGGTGCTTTGCCTGCATGTACACCTGTACATGAGAGCGCCAGACTCCCTGAAATTGGAGTTTTAGACAGTTGTGAGCTGCCATATGGGTACTAGGCATTGAACCCAGGTCCTCTGGAAGAACAGCCAGTGCTCTTAACTGGTGAGACAACTCTCAAGCCCAAATTTTTTATAATTTTACTTAAGAAACATATTGCTTCTCTAACAAAAACCAAATTTAAGATTTTTTTTAAAAATCATATTTACTTTTTTTTTTTTTTTTTTGCTGTGTTTGAATGAATGTGTGTGCATGTGTGTGCGTCATGGCACGTGCGTGGAGATCAGAGAACAAGTTTCAGAAGTTAGTTCTCACCACAGGGACCAAGGAATCAAACTCAGGTCACCAGGCTTGGAAGTAAGCACCTTTACCTGCTGAGCTTTAACTAAATTATTTTTAATTCTGTAAAAAAAAAAAAAAAAAGTCCAGTTTTGAAATATGTACAAAAAGTTGAGAAACAAACGAGGTTCTTTCACACTCCGGGATGTGTCTGACAGCTGGAGGACTGTGAGCGTGTTGTCAAGTACTGGCGGTGGCTTAGATGACAGATACAAGATACACCTTCACAGAAGCAGGGGAGCAACGGCAGCTAACCCAGATGGTCTGAGTCCTCTACACAGCCACACGCTAACCCACAGGCTGTGAGTAGGCCGTGAGGGGTGGCAACACGGTGGGACTCACCTGGATGGTCACATTCGTGGACTCTGGCACAGGTCTGAGTACACTCGGGAGGCCTAGTTCCACAGGGGACTGGTGGGTAGATCACAGAGGCGCCACAGTGGCAGGTTAATTCATCAAAACCTAAGGGCACAGACGAAAGAAAACAAGCCTTCCTGAGTTTGGGATATAATAATATAAAGAGATAGGTATATCTAGTTTTGTCATTTATTTAGCCCCCTGCTTAGTTCTGGGGGTGGAACGTGGGGTTTTGCACTTAAACACCTGCTATCTGCTCGCCACGGCCCTGCTGTCTCCTGTACTGTCATTATACGAATGGCCGGCTAAGAATAACTACCAAGTCTCAACAGGTTTGAAATAGTAAGGCTTACTTCAATACCTCTTACCAATCTAAGCAAACCACCTGCTCAAAATATGCCAGGAAACTTTAGTTTTGTTTTTGAGACAGGGTTTCACTATGTAGTTCTAGCTACATGCAGTCCCAGAACTCACTATGTGGACCAGGCTAGCCTCAAACTGACAGAGATGGGCTCGCCTCTGCCTCTAAGTGCTGAATAAAGACATAGGGCACTACGACCGGCTCCAGAAACTCTTGACGAATGCGGTGAAGGCACTCACTGGTTTGCCAGCAGGTCTGACAGTTCCCTCGATGACAAGGTTCTTCACACCGATGAAGGCCACAACGGAGCTTCCTCCCACAAATCAAAGGACACTTGTGCTCCTTGTCCTAACAGGAGAGATCTCTATTTGTTCATGATTCTTCTCCATTTTATAAACAAAATAACAAGGCTGCACACATTATGAACGGAAGAAGGGGAAGACAGGACTGACACGAGATTAGTCATGAGCAGACACCTATTGCAGCTGGATGCTGTGTGGATGGGCTCCACTGTGCTACCTCGCTGCTTCGCTTTGAACTTTCTGATAGAGCAGTCTTTAGATTTCCAAACACTGACTAGCCCACCTTAGTACAGAACACAACAGCATCACTCTTTTCTTTGTCAAGACAAGGGTTTTTACATGTGTGTTAGGTACACGTGTGTGGGAATGAGAGGAGGCCAGAGGCCAGCCTCAGGTCCCACTCCCAGAACACTCTCATCTCCTTTGAGATAAGGTCTCTCATTAACTTGGAGTTCGTCAATGGGCTAGAACAGCTTGCCAGCAAGCTCCAGGGATTCTCCTGCCTATGTCTTCCCAGCACTGGGAATCAAGCATTTTCTTTTTTACAGTGTTAAATAAGCACACCCACTTCTCTTCAATAGATGTTAAATTAATTAAAAAAATAAAAAAAATAGCAAAGACAGTGAAAAATGTTGGGTAGTACAGTCAGCCCTGTGGTTTTCTCCAGTAAGGGCTGTTCTTCCCACCCCTTTGTCTAGGAGGAGTGTATCAGCAAAGTCTTACTTCATCAGACTCAGCCTTCTTGGTCCTCCAGTATGCCCAGCATTTTTAAAGAGTGCTGGGATCAAGTCCTCATCCTTGTAAGGTAATCACTTTACTAACTTAACTATCTCCATAGCTGCAAAATATAAAATTTTAAAGATTGTGTCAGGTGTTGTGGTGCATGCCTTGAATAGCAGCACTTGGGAAGCAGAAGCAGTGAGTTAAAGGCCAGCCTTCGCCTACATAGTAAGTTCCCGGCCTGCTAAGCTACATAGTGAGACTGTCTCCAGGAAAATAAATAAATAAATAATTTTTTTTAGAGAGAGGAACAAGCATATATACATGAATAACATATACACATATATAGTTACACTACCTTATTATTGTTATTATTCTCCCTTGTTTGTATGTATATATATGTTGCTGTACTTATATGTATCATACAGCATCTCATTACATATATATGCATACACATATATAGTTACACTACCTTGTTATTATTCTCTCTTGTTTGTATGTATATATATGTGGCTGTGCTTATATGTATCATACAGCATCTCATTACATATATATGTATACACATATATAGTTACACTACCTTGTTATTATTCTCCTTTGTTTGTATGTATATATATGTGGCTGTGCTTATACGCATCAGTATCTCATTACATATATATGTGTACACATATAGATTAACAAAATACCAATGTCAGGTAGAGGACCTACAATTAATTCTACAGAAACAATTATTTTAAATAAATGAAACTTGTGCCTTTAAAAAATCCTAAGTTCAAGGCCAACCTAGTCTATAAGGCAATGTCTAGGCCAGATAGGGCAATATATGGAGAACCTGTATTTAAAAAGAAACAAAACTCAGGATACTTATTTTGGCCTCTGCTAAGGCCCACTATGCTGGGACAACACAGTCCCAAAGGACCATTCTAAAGTTGTCTTGGGAGCTGGAGAGATGGCTCAATAGGTAAGAGCATTTACTGCTTTTGCAGAGGACCCATGCCAGGTGGCTCCCAACTGCCTGTAATTTCAGTTCCAGAGGGGGTCTGATACTGACCTTTAGCTTCTGTAGGCATTTGCGCTCACGTATACAAACCCCATACTGACCAAAACAGACACCCCCCCCACGCATCAAAACTTAAAAAAAAAATCAAAATAAATAAATAAAAGGAAATCTCAAAAAGCAAAAACTAAAACTTCTTAGGATTGGGGTCGGAGGAGGCCTTCCACACATCCTTTGCTTCCCCTGTGCAGCGGATGACACTAAAAGCCTAAAAAGGTTGTCTGCTGAGTGCACGTGGGGAGTGGGAGAAACTCTACCGTTTCGGTCGACTTCCAAATCTGGGTCACATTCTGAGGGTTGAGGCTTCCAGATGAATGGAATCCGACTACACCAACCAATGATAAGTCCACTTACCACACAGCATATCTCGTTACACTTATGCCGGCCACACAATCGTTTCTTGTTACACCGCTTGTCACACATAAATGTAGCATCTGTTATAGCCAATTAAAGAAATAAAACATACAAAAGATGTGAACATTCATACCTATGAGTGACTATAGGCTGAAGAAATACATAAGTAATAAAGTAAATAAATTACTGATGAAATGCTTTTCAAATTTTATTCCCACCTATCAAAACCAAACAAACCAAAGCTGATTAATACATGGTATGGGTGAGGATGGAGAAAAGGTACACTCATTCTTCATAGATGGAATACATGCATATCTAACAAAAATTCAAATGGGCCTTAGAGACTCACTCGGTGGTAGGGTGCGTATAGAGTCTGCTGAAGGCCCAAGTGGTCTCCAGCACCACATACAAAGAAGAAAAGATGGACTGTAATTCCATGTTTGATATATACTTTCAAAAGTAACTAGAGAATTAGGTTAGCTCAGTGTTACAGCACTTTTCTACCATGTATGGGAGGCCATGGGTTCAATCCTCACCAAAAAGAAGGGGAGGGGGGAAGGGCCAGGACGCCTAAGGAGCATACAAAAGGCAAAAAATATAAATTGGACTCAACAATAACAAAAAACTTTTGTATATGAAATTAAAGGACACCATAAAGAAGCAGCAACAACTCATACAATAAAAACGTATTTGCAAATCACACACCTCAAAAGCATCTACGATCCAGACACATATTACAAACTGACAACAACAGAAAGACCGTCAACCTAATTTTTAAAAAGTACAAATTGGAGCGACATTTCCCCCCTTTTAAAAGACACACAAGGGCTGGAGAGATGGCTCAGAGGTTAAGAGCACTGGCTTAAAAAAATAAATAAATCTTTAAAAAACAAACAAACACACAAAGACACACAAATGGCCATAAGGACATAAGGTGTGCAACATCATTAGCCATTAAGGAAATGAAAACCAAAACCCCACCCATTTTACAATGTTATGACAGCAGTAATGTTCTTGTCACTGCGTAGGCCTGGTAGGGCTAGAACTTGCACAAACCAAGCGTGGTGGTGCACAGCTGCAGTCCCAGGACTCAGAAGCTATAGATAGGAGGGTCAGAAGTTAAAGGTTATCTTTAGTTGCACAGTGAGCCCCAGAATAGTCCTGGATATGGTCTCAAAAAACAAAAACCAGTATTGGGTGTTGTGGGTTTACATGTACAATTACAGCACTCAAACCAGAGGCACAGAAAATAAAAATAAATTACAATTAAAAAAAAAAAATAACCAATAAAGGGGGCTGGAGAGATGGCTCAATGGTTAAGAGCATCGTCTGCTCTTCCAAAGGTCCTGAGTTCAATTCCCGGCAACCACACGGTGGTTCACAACCACCTGTAATTAGGTTTGGTGCCCTCTTCTGGCCTGCAGGAATACACGCAGACAGAATATTGCATATATAATAA
>NW_026067972.1:7686732-7687967 GCF_014885135.2 Alexandromys fortis
TGTATACAATATTCTGTCTGTGTGTATGTCTGCAGTCCAGAAGAGGGCACCAGACCCCATTACAGATGGTTGTGAGCCACCATGTGGTTGAAGGGAATTGAACTCAGGACCTTTGGAAGAGCAGGAAATGCTGTTAACCTCTGAGCCATCTCTTCAGCCCCCTTTTCTTTTATTCTTAATCTTATCCATTAAGATAACTGTATCTTCAAACTTATTTGGGAATCAATGGTTGCCCAGACCTTGGCTACTTTATTAAAAAGAATCAACTGTTGAGGTCTGTCTCCACCCCAGACTATGCTCTTGGGAGGAGGTCCTGATATGTGCAGAAATGGCTTCCTGGAAGAGGAGCAGGACAGATCATTACTTAGAAGGCCCCATCCCAAGACTTCATGCCTCTTCTGATTAGAGAAGAAATGGGTACTAAAGCCCAACTCCAAAATGGTCAAATGCCTTTTTATAACACAAAGCCCAATCAGACTCCCCAAGACTGAAATTAGAAACTGAATCTTGACATCTGTACTTGACTCTCAAAAGATGCTGTTTAGTCGAATAACATTATTTGTTTATGGTTTGTATCAACTGGATAGTCTAAGACTATGCCATAGAAGCAGGTTGGCCACACTGGACAGTCTTAAGGTTGAGGCTTTGGTCACACAAACTCTGGAAAGACAGACTGGCTTTGTAGGTAGTAAATAATACCAGTACAATAAACTTCTCAACACACAGGCTTCGGTGAGCCTTCCTGGCTGGAATACTCTCATATACTGTCAGATACTGGAAGGTAATGCTGTCCCAACTCCATGGGGAAGGACAAATGACAAACAAAAGCTTCACATGTGCTCCCTTCTCATATTCTTTCCTACATGTTTCCTCACGGACTAATTTTAGTTTGTGTCCCTTCCTGCACTGGTGGGGCCGGAGAGATGGCTGCTCTTCCAGAGGACCTGGGTTCAATTCCCAGCACCCACAAGGCAGCTCATAACTGTTCGTAACTCCAGTTCCAAGGGATGTGGAACCCTCACACAAATATGCATGCACACACACACACACAACAACATCCCCCCAAATTTGCTTTCACCCCATTACAAGAAACATTTGTGAAAAATCCACATAGCCAGGCAATATGTGACTTTAATCCCAGCCCTTGGAAAGCAGAGGCAGGCAGATTCCTGAGTTTGAGGCCAGCCTGGTCTACAAAGAGAGTTCCAGGACAGCTAGGGCTACACAGAAACTCT
>NW_026067972.1:7697638-7726145 GCF_014885135.2 Alexandromys fortis
TTGACTCTCAAAAGATGCTGTTTAGTCGAATAACATTATTTGTTTATGGTTTGTGTCAACTGGATAGTCTAAGACTATGCCATAGAAGCAGGTTGGCCACACTGGACAGTCTTAAGGTTGAGGCTTTGGTCACACAAACTCTGGAAAGACAGACTGGCTTTGTAGGTAGTAAATTATACCAGTACAATAAACTTCTCAACACACAGGCTTCGGTGAGCCTTCCTGGCTGGAATACTCTCATATACTGTCAGATACTGGAAGGTAATGCTGTCCCAACTCCATGGGGAAGGACAAATGACAAACAAAAGCTTCACATGTGCTCCCTTCTCATATTCTTTCCTACATGTTTCCTCACGGACTAATTTTAGTTTGTGTCCCTTCCTGCACTGGTGGGGCCGGAGAGATGGCTGCTCTTCCAGAGGTACTTGCAGTTAGAGTACTCATTTCCATAAAATAAACAAATCTTAAAAAAAAAAGGAAAAAGACAAAAGAAAAACTGTAACAATGACTGTGATAGTTTTCAGTTTTTCAGTGAATTAGAAGAGTCTGCCAAATTACCAGGCTGTGTGAGGTCCTGGGGCCCCTGACCTTCAGCTCAGAAGAATTAAGTGAGCATGTTGGCTACTTCAGCAGCGGTCCAAACTCTCAGGGGAGGAGTTTTGAGGGCTGTGTCCAATTCTCATTTGGCTAAATGAGAGCAGTCTTTGTTCCTTCTTCACACCTGCAGTTGCTAACACTGCCTCACCCCTGTGACTGACCTCCGAACCGCGAGTGCTATAACCCTCCAGTCTATCCTAAAAATGGGGCACGGTAGGTATGTCAGTGTACATAGGTGGGATCCAGTGAGTAAACTGGGTTATTTTGGGTCCTCCTCACTGACAATCACCATTTAAAAAGGAGGCGATGACAGGGACTCTAACAGTTTACCTTTGTCCTGAAAGAGCATCTGCAGGAAATGACTGACGTGCGAGAGCATGGCCCACAGTCTCCTTCATGGCAGAGCTTCTCACAGGTATGGATGAAATCTTCAATACAAAGGAAAGAGCGGGGAGTGAGAATCGCAGCGACTTACTCTGATTCTTCCAATTCACTACCAACACCGTTTTTCCACCTCTACTCCTAATAACTCCAAAAGTGGAGCTGAGGGAGAAGAATGTGGTCAGTGCTTCTCCCTCGGCTTCCCTTCATCCAAGCCGGGCACGTTCAAAGACAGAGACTAGCATCAGTCGCTGGAATATGTTTTGGTATGCATGCTGCTTGCTGACACAAAGCATAGATTTTTCTGACCTTTGCTTTAGGTGCCAAGCAAAGTCTTTATATTAGATTCACATCTCCCTAGAATCTAATCATGTATGACTTCGATGAAATGCTCCGGGCTCTATAAGCTACCTGGGAATCACAGATAATTCTGAAGTCACAATCCAAATTCCACCAACTGAGGCTGTTGTCATTATAGACGTGGACAACCTACATTCACCTGATAGCTAACCAGATTTAGGGTAAAATTTTCTGTTTTATCCTTTCTTGAGACAGGAGATGTAACTCAGTTGGTAGGGTGCTTGCCTAACTTGCAGAACGCCCTGGGTCTGATCCCCAGCACTGCATTAAAATTTCCTAAGGAGTGCGCGACTGTGCGCACTCAGGAGGATTGGGACTTCAAGGTCAATTTGATTATGTAATGAATTTAAGGCCTGTTAGTCAGAGTCCTTGGGAGTTGGAGACAAGAGAATCACAAGCTCAAGGTTAGTCTCGGCTACATAGCAAGTGTGAGGTAATTCTGGGACACACAAAACCCTGCTTTAGGAAGAAAGTCTGATGAAATTTTCTGATTTCTATATCCAAATGACCAGAAGTCACAAAAGAGGAAGCAAGGTATCATTAGTGATCAGAGGCAGCCACACTAAAAATATTAACAAGAAACACAACAAAAATCCTCAGAAAGCATATAAAACAATCCAAACTGCACACAGGAGTAGAGCAAATAGCCTGATAAACCTGAGGGGCTCCACAGAAAGATGTGTGCTCAATCACAGCGGGAAAGAATTATCTTCAGTGACTGGTTTCTTATAGATGATACAATCTGGGTATGGTGGCTCCTATCAGTCATCCAGCCCTGGAGAGACTGTGTTAGGAAGCTACCCACCAATCTGATGCCAGACTCAGCTACATAGTACCAGTCTCGCCAGAGCTGCATAGAAAAATTCCCATCTTAGAAAAGCATCCATCCAAAAATGATGCTCAAGGTATTGCCCTCAGCTATCCAGGAGGCTTAGCTAGAAGGCACTGTTTAAGTGCTTTAATTGGCTGAGACTCTGTCATTTGGAATTTCAGACCTAAATTTCTCCCCCAGTTGTTTTAGCATGCTCCTATTACAAAAGATGGCATGCAAACATGTGTGGAATGCTGGATCTGTCCATATATATATATATATATATGGTGTTTGCACTAGAGTAGGCGCTCAGAGAACCAACGACGTCAACAAAATTGGAGAAATCACTTGGGAAATCTGTATTTTCATAAGAGTACTTTGAGTAAAAAGATAAAAAAGTACCTGTCCAAATTTGATTATTATGTTTATGAGAACCTCTTTAGAGTGGCATTTATTACTTGGTTAAAGCATCATTGCTGCTAAACATTTACATTCATTAAAAAAAAAACTTTTCAATTTTTATTTTATGTGTATGTCTGTGCACCATGTGTGGGCTGTCTCTATATTCACGTAGGCCAGAAGAACGACATCAGATCCTCTAGAAATGCTATTACAGATAACCAGTTGTGAGCCACCATGTGGGTGCTGAGAATGGAACCTGGGTCTCTGGATGATCACTGAGCTGTCTCTTCAGCCCCCAAATAAATTCTATAAAATGAATTTTATGTCAACTAGTTACCTGAGGAACCACAGGACAAGGGTTTGCCACACACTTTTCCACACGAAGGGACAGGATCCATGCATGTTTTCCGACCATTACTTCCAAGTTCCAGTAACTGGCTGAGAGGTGTTTGGCCACAAGGGCAACATCGCACCAAATGGGGGAGCCGTGGGCAAGGCTGACAAGGCTGAGGGTGACACACTTGAGAACAGGTATGGTTCCCACATTTCAAGTCCCTTTTAATAAAAACAATAGACAATTATGTAACTGTTACATAAAATGAAGTTTTAACTAAAAGCAACTTAAATTAAGTAAGAAAAAGTAAAACCTTACTTGCCACATATCTTTAAACAGCTGAAGTCCCCAAATCCATCAGATTTCCCCACTTCTGTTCCACATAACACATCTCGGGAGGTGCTGCCACAGTAGCACACTTGAGGACACAATTTAAAAGACAAATTAGCAACCTATCCATGCTTTAAAAATATTCCCAATAGTCTATAAATATTCATTAGCATAGGTCAGACATGATGCTAAAATTACTATGGTTTATACAGGAGCTCTCTGACACACCTAAGAGCTTTACATGGGAACAAATAAAAGCTCCCGTTCCTCCGCCAATATCTCTTAGGGCCTCGCAACATATTCTTCAGACTGCCTCAAACTAAAAGGACACAACTTAGTACCTAGGGCTAGGGGAGCCCCATGGCAGAAGGCACTGCAGGCTTAATTGGTGGTATGGTAGTAGAGCAGCTGACATCCAGAGTCCCCATTTTCACTTCAACACAAGCAAAATGGATTCTTGATACTTTATATCAAATGCTTTCAAAAAGGCCTCACTATTAAAAAACATTACCACAATATGAAATTCTTAATAATTTGGATTACTACTACTGTTAAATCTGAAGTTATTTTCATTAAATTACATAATTTTTCTCATAAGCATCACTTTACAATTTTTTCTTTCTTTTTCTGAGATAGGGTTTCTCTGTGTAGTCTTGGCTGTCCTGGAATTCAGATATCTACCTGCCTCTGAGTGCTGGGATTAAAGGCGTGTGTCACCACTGCCCCACAATCTTTTTTTTTTGGGGGGGGGCACTTTTTTTTTCCACAAAGGATATTTATCACAAATTAATTTATGCATGTATACCTTGCTCACATGATAAATGGTGACCAAAAGAATAGAAACAAAACTGAAATTCCATGTAACTAATTAATGGTAATTTCTTCCTAAGGACAACTTAGGCTATCTACTGGTACAGAAAATGAACAGAAGAATAAATGTAATTGAGTTCAAGACCAGCCTGGTTTATTAACAAGTCCTAGGCAAGACAGGGCTACATAGTGAGAACTCATAAAAAAAATCCTAGAAATCTTTAATAAATAAATTAATTAATTAAAAAATCCTATCTATAAAATAGTGTATTAGACAGAACTATTGGCATATGAGAAGACATAGCTTCAAGTCACCAAAACATAAACTTTTTACATTTTAAAAATAAACATTCCAGTGCTGGAGAGATGGCTCAGTAGTTAAGAGTACTAGTTGCTCTTATAGATCCAGGTTCAATTCCCCAGCACCCATGTGATGGCTCACAACTGCCTGTAAGTCCAGTTTCACAAATCCAATGTCTTCTTCTGGCCTCCTTGGGCACTAGGCATGTATGTGGTACCAAACACACAAGCACCCACAGACACAGACACACACACTTGCATGCATGCACAGGCAAAACACCCATACACATTAAAAAAACAAAAGACATTCTGTCTTCTAATAAGAATATGTGCATCTTTATCCACCACTCTAAAACTCATTATCTCTTCAAATATTTGTTGGATGAATCAATATAAAGGGAACAGTTAATACCTTTGGATCAATGAACTGATGAGCAAAATCTAGCAACCAAAAGCTTCCTACAAGCAGCCTTTCCTTTGGCATGTTCTGTTTCCTCTCTTTCTTTTCTTTCCTTCTGAGGCAGGGTCTGGCTTGGCAGGCTGGCCTGAACTTGTTATGATGGCTCAGGTGGGCCTCAAACTCTCACCATTCCCGTCTCAGCCTCTAAAGGCAGGGGTTTCAGGTATCAGTCCCCATGCCAGGCTCTTAGCTGTATTTCTACCCAAACAGAGCAGTCTTTTTGTCAGAGGTAATGAACATACAGCTATAACTAAGAAAGAGTAAATTAATAGGCAGGACATTTGGGCTAGGGAGAATGCTCAGTGGAGAAACACTTGCCAAGATGTAAGTGGCCTGAGGTAACCTGTGAAGATGATTTGCTACCCTCTTGACCCAGAAAAACCTACAAAATCATGCAAAGAGGATCAAATTTTTGGGTTCACTTTAAGAACATCCATGAAACTGCCCAGGCCATCAAGGGTATGCATATCAGAAAAGCCACCAAAATACCTGGAAGATGTCACTTTAAAGGAGCAATGGGTGCATTCTGATAGTACAATGGTGAAGGCGGTAGGTGCGCCCAGGCCAAACACAGTAGGGCTGGACACAGGGTCAGTGGTCAAAAAAAAGTGCTGAGTTTCTGCTGCATGTGCTTAAAAACACAGAGCAGTGCTGGATGGAAGGGTTTAGATGGATGGTCTCACACCATCGACCAGTGAACAAAGCACCAAAGATGCGCTGACGAACTGATGGAGCTCAGGATAAATCCGTACACGAGATCCCCTGCCACAATGGATGATCCTCACTGAAATGAACAAACTGTCCAGAAGCCACAAGAGGAGGGTGCACAGAAGAAAAAGATATCCCAGAAGAAACAAAAACTTATGGCAAGGGAATAAATTCAGCATAAAATAAATGCAGATCAAAGTAAAGGTCTTCAGGTTGTCTATTTAAGCACTGTCTCAGATTGCCTGTTTGATCAGCCCTGTTGGGAGGGGTGTGTTTAACATGATGGAAGGTTTATAAAAGTGATCAAGCACAGAAAAAAGAAAGAAAAAAACACTTGCCAAACAAGCAAGGCGACCAGAGTTCTAACTAATTCCCAGAACCCTCATAAATGGCTGGCAGGTGTGGAAGGCAATCTATAATCCCAATATTCAGGAGACAAAATGGGAGATCCCTAGAGCAAGCTAGCTACCTAGACTAGCCAATCAAAGAGCTCTGGACTCAGTAAAGTGGAGAATGAGGCTGGTGAGATGGCTCAGTAGGTAAGGATGCCTACTGCCAACCCGATAAGCAGAACTCGATCCCTGGAACTCAGGAGGCATAAAGAGAGAACTGATTCAATCTCCCACGTTATGGCATGTGTCTCCACACACATACTTTCATACACAATATATAAATCCCATAAATGTAAAAGAGTAAAGTAGAAAGTAATTAAGGAAGGCATTCAATGCCAATTTCAGGTATTCATATGCTCACACGTGACACCTGTTGAAACACACTTGTGCCCACATACTTTAACATGCTTATTATACACACGAACATATACCACACAATCATATATGCACATGGAGGGAGAAAGGAGGGTAGTGCAGAAAATCACAATAAAAACAAAATGGAGTTCTCTAGTTGATTAGGAAATGATCATGAGTTCAATACCAAAAGGCTGCTGGGTGTGCTTAGCAAGAGAGACAGAACCACAAGAGTAGCAGCAGGGTCAAGGGTCACAGCTGCCTGAACAGTATTACGGAACCAGCCTTAAGCTGTATGTTTGGCATTTAATGAACACCCAGAAGCAATGTGCATTCAATTTCTAGATAAGGCTGAAAAAGGTCCTTGAAGAATCAACATGTGACAAAATAAACTACATATGTGGCCAAAAGACTATTTAATGGTACACTCCTTAGTCCCAGCTTCTTGGGAAGGTAAGGCAGAACGCTAGGGATTTGAGAACATTCTGGCCACCATAATAAGGCCAGTCTCAAAAAAAGAAAGGAAAAAAATTCACTTATCTGTTCCTTCCTCCAGTTAAAGGACATCTAGGTTGTTTTCAGTTTGAGGTTCTTAGAAACACATATTCCTGTACAGTCCTTTCTCTGCATACTTGGTATGCAAATATCAGAGCGGAATGGCTGGGTCATAACATATACATATGTTTAATTTTATAAGAAACTGACAAACAGTTGTCCAAAATGACTAGCATTTTGTACATCTGCCAACACTGAATGAAGATGCCAAATGCCCTTGCCAACATTTGTTTTTTTTTTTTTTTTTTAATTTTAGAAACCCTGGTTAAGTACATAGACAGACACCTCACTATGAGCTTGTTTTTGATGCCCATCCCCCAAACCTTCCCTCTAGTATAGGCTTCTGTGAAGCAGTTTTGCTGTAATATAGTTGACATAACACACAATTCCAGAAAAATTGAGCATTGCTAACATGTGCATTCCACTTACTCTGGTTTAATATGATCCGGCAAGGCTGGCACTGACCCCCATGGCACAGCTCAGCACAGTGGTGTTGACCACAGTTCAAAATATTTTCACACACGTTAGAACAGTGGACTGAGACAGCCTGACCACAGCGAACTGTGTGCCTATAAAAACACAAATACATTACTCTGAAAGTCCTCACTATATAGACAAAATAACAGTAAAATCCAAACCCTTCCCTGAACACCCAGTAAACATTCTCTTGATTTTGCTGCCCCTAACATGTTTTCTTCTAATTTTTAAAGATTTATTTTTATTATTTAAAATTCTGTTCTTATAAACAGAGATCAGGTGCCCACAGAGGCTACAGATGTCATACCCCTCAGAGGTGGAGTAACCAGCAGCTGTGAGCTGCCCAACATGGTGCTGGAAACTATCTCGTCTTCTAAAATGGTCATGCACTCTAAATCACCAAGCAATCCCTCCAGCCCCATCCTACCAATTTTTAGTTCCTCAACTATTCTCTCCATCCCTTCCACTTCTTTCTCCTTTGTTCCTGCCTTTCCCTCTTTTCTAATTAGTGAAGAAATGAAGGCTCGCTCTGAGAATCTGTCCTAGGTAATTAATCATCATTCATCTGTCTTCTACTGAGCAGTATGCAGGAGGGGAAAGAACCCTGGAAGGATGGGTGAAGTCTGGGTTCTTCTCTCACTCTGCCTAGCTTCCTCCGAAACAGGGAAGAAAGGAGCAGTGTGCCCAGATCTGAGACGCTCAGACTAGAAGCACAAAAGCAGTGTCCTGGGACCAGGCATGTTTGCACTGCATACAGCCAGAACGATTACCTCACAAGATGCTAACAGAGCTTTGGTTCTAGCTTTGCCTTAACCCCAGAGGTCCTGGAACCAAGTCCCCAGGGACATCAGGTATGACTTTATTTATGCCAACCATTCACTTCTATCTGCTTACTAATCTACATCAGACAATCACATGTGAATCGTGCATATGGAAACTGACTTCTTCCTCAGTCCAGTTCTAACTTTACCTGGTGCGTCCACATTCACATGCTTTAGTTGTAAAAGCAGGGCAGGGCGGGCAGGGTCCAGGATGGCAGAGACTGTAAGAGAAAAAGCTTTAATGAAGAAACCATTTATATGTACCAAAATCCAAATAATGCTGCTGTGTCCTGCTGTGAATACGGCAAGGCGATGGCTAATCTTTGCTGCCAACTTGGACAACAGGGAAGAGGAAACCTCAGCCGAGGTATTGCCTTCATCAAACTGCCTTGTGAACATGCCTGTGACACTGTCTTGACTGATGACTGACGGCGCCACTGTGGGAGGGAGCACCTTGGAAGGTGGTCCTGGGTTATGAAGAGCAAGCAATGCGCCTCCTGACCTCTGCTTAAGCCTGGCCTCTGTCTCCAGGCTCCTGCTTAAGCTCGTTTGAGGCTTCCTTGATGGGTTCTGACTCAGAAGTGTAATAAACCCTTTCCTTCCCATTGATCTTGGTCAGCTTCTGACCACAGCAACAAAAGCAAACTAGGACAGGCCACAAATCAGCCTACTATGCAATGTCTTAGTATTTCTCAAAAGACACTTAATTAAGAAACAAATTGGCCGGGCACGATGGAGCAGAGGTAGGCGGATAGATTTCTGTGACCTCGAAGCCAGTCTACAAAGTGAGTTTCAGTACCTCCAGGACTATTACACAAAGCAACTGTCTCAAAAAACCGGGGTAAAAAAATTATATTTTTAAAACAAATGAGGTAGCACATAATTCCAGCATTGAGGAAGCACAGGCAGAAGGAACATAGCAAATTTGAGGCCAGCCTGATCTACATAATGAACTTTAAGCCAGCTAAGGTTACAAAGTAAGACTGCTTCAAAAAGACAATAATAAATATTTTTATGTAGAAAAAGTTGACAGCATTATCATTTCAGAATAACAATCATTTTAGAAAAACAAGTAGCTGGGCAGTGGTGGCACACACCTTTAATTCCAGCACTCAGGAGGCAGAGGCAGGTGCATCTCTGAGTTTGAGGCCAGCCTGGTCTACAGAGTGAGTTCCAGGACAGCAAGGGCTAAACAGAGAAATCCTGTCTTGGGAAAAACAAAACAAAACAAAACCCACAAACCTTGCCACGTTTTTTTTTTTTTTTTGGCTGATTTATTATGTACACATTGTTCCTTCTTCGTGTATGCCTGCAGGCTAGAAGAGGGCACCAGATCTCATTAAGATGGTTTTAAGCCACCATGTGGTTGCTGGGAATTGAACTCAAGATCTCTGGAAGAGCAGCCAATGCTCTTAACATCTGAGCCATCTCTCCAGCCCTTCCCTCTTTATTTATTTATTTGTTTGTTTATTACGTATGCAGTGTTCTGTCTGTATGCTGGCTGGCCAGAAGAGGGCACCAGATCTCATTACAGATGGCTGTGAGCCACCATGTGGTTGCTGAGAATTGAACTCAGGACCTGTGGAAGAGCAGTCAGTGCTCTCAACCTCTGAGCCATCTCTCCAGCCCTCCCCCCTTTTTTTACCCTTTCCTAGTATTGGAGACCCTGGATTGGATTCTCGGGAGGAGGAAGGAAAGAAGGAATGGAGCTACAGTGCCCACATGCGCTTACTCCACGAGAGGAACAGACACACCCCATCAGCTGGTGACAGCAGTACCAGTGGGAAGGTGGCTTACACGCGCACAGCACGCAGGTAGGAAACAGAATCCCAGCACAGGGCGGGAGGGCAAGGGAAACTGAGCTTAGTGATGTGCTCTAGGCTAGAATCAGACATCTGAACAAAATGTTGTGGAAGTCAGAAGAAGAAAAAAAGGAATTTAAATATGTTTTGATAAATACTGTCTTCGTGTAGAACCAGTGTCAATCATAGACTGGGTAAGAAACTCCACTTCTATTTTGTATGTTTGTGTGTACATGGTCCACCATGCCATGTGCAGGTCTGAAGACAAGCTGTTGGAGTCAGTCTTCTTCTTTACCATGTAAGACCTCTGAGCTCAAACCCAGGTCTCAGTCTTTGCAGCAAGCACCTTGACCCAAGCCACCTCTCTTTAATCCTATTTTGGGAATTTCTACAAATTGGGGAGAGGACTTTTTTAAAAAATGAATATATATCATTCAAAATAGTGGTTTCTCTCCTGGGCACAGTGCTGGCTCACACTTGTAATGCCAGCACATGGGAAGGTGAGGCATGAGAATAACAGATTGGATGAGGGCCGCTAGGGCTATAGCATCAGATCTTGTCTCAAAACACAAAACAAAGTAACAAAACAGGGCAGTGGAGGTACTCAGCAAGTAAAGGCGCTTGCTCTCTGAGCCTGTGAGCTGCTGACTTTCATCCCCAGAGGCCATGGAAAGGAGGAACGACAGCACAAAACTCCCCTCACTTCCATGTGGGCCTGGGGCCTGCATATACACGCATGCACAAGCACAAATAATAAAGCCCATACATGCATATCATATATTTTTGATGATGTTCACCCTCGCCCCACTGTCTGTTCTTGTCCTTTCTTCCCAATCCAGCTGGTCCCCTTCTCCTACAAGCTGGGTTTGGTGGAACATGCCTTTAATCCCAGCCCTTGGGAGGCAGAGGCCAGCCTGGTCTACAAAGTTAGTTCCAGGACAGCCAGGGCTGTTAAAGAACAACAAAATCCTAAAATCTATAGGCGTCTGAAGAGTTGGTGGGGTAGTTAAGAGTGCTTGCTGCTCTTCCAGAGAACCATGTGATAACAAGGGTCTGCAATTTGTATTCTGGGGAGGGGCATTCTAAATGATGGCAAATGCAATCCTTCGGAAATTAAAAGCAATTACAGGAAAGTCTAATTAATCATATGGGCAACACAATTTTGTGAAAAAGAAAAACAAGCACCCCTCCCAACCTCAAAGTCCTACCATACAGGATGTTAAACAAGTGCTTTCCCTATAGATATCCAAGGCTCTCTTCTTTTTAGGGCTAGCAGTACAAAACGGTGGAAGGATCACTGGCTTTTCATACCCAGCCCTATCACTTCTTAGCACTGCAACACTGGGCACGAGGCTTAGCCTTCCTGAGTTTCGTCTATAAAGTAGAAATGATCATACCTACACATGGCCATGGAAAGGATTAATAACTTGTGCAGAGTGCTCACTACAAAGGCACTCTTTACCCCTCTTGTTCCGTGATAATGGTATGTGTACTTAAAGGCACTAGCAAAGCACACCCACTGAGTCCCCAGAAATCCATCACTCCAACTTACAGGTTACAGGAATGTGGACAGTCCTGGCCAGGCTGTTTCTTCCTACAAACCTCACCACAACTATGTGGAATTTCATTTCTGCTCCATTCAGGATTCTTTACTTTACCTACAACACATCAGATGAGAAAGTCAATGCTGTAAATTTCAACCATATTCTCAACTTTTCGAAACAGAGTACAGCGTCAAACAGAGACAGTGTGAAACTTAAACGTGGTTTTCAGCAGTACAACTGTTATCTCACACGCTAAAACAAAAAGCTGACTGCGATGCTACTTATTAAACACTCTACTTAGCATGATAAATCCTAACATCAAGATTACCTGAAAAAGACAGTCATTTTTACCTATGAAAATGCCATTTTGACTACTGAACAAAATCTATTAACTAAGAAATCTTAAATAAATGAACAAAGAATTATCTGCGGTAATGATCAGAAGGAAATAAAGGGAGAGAACTGGAGTACAGCTCAGTGGCAGGACACTTCTTTAACATGTTCTGGCACTGTGGGCGAGGCTGAGAGGGTGGGTAGAGAAAGGACAGAAAAGACATACAGCTAGCAGTAGAAATTAGCATCCGGATCAAAACAAAAAACAAAAAGGTGTAGCTATTAAAAAACAGGAAAAGGGAGCTGGAGAGTGTGGCACGTGTCTCTAATCTCAGCACCAGGAAGACAAAGGCAGGTGGACCTCTGTGAGTTCAAGTCTGGCCTGGTCTACATAGTATGTTCCAGGACAGCTAGGGCTACACAGATCATCTCAAATCAACAACAACAACAACAACAACAACAACAACAACAACAACAACAACAAAAAAACCAGGAAAAACTTGGTGTCACCTCAGTCCAGGTTGCTATTTTGAGGGCCATGTCAGGGTCTGTGGCCCCATAGTGGTCAGGGTCTGGGTGGACGCCCAGGGTTGGGTCAGCCACCTGACTCCATGATAGTGTCCAAGGGTCATGCTGCAGCCAGGGCCATGCAGATCTGAGTGGCCTGCCTGTGCTGCTACCTGATGCCATTGTGACATTGGGGCCTGAGCTGCAGTTCAGGGCCATGTCTGAGTCTGTGGCCCAACTGCAGCCAGGGTCTGTGTTGTCTGAGGCTCTTGTTACCATCAAACACAATGTGGACACCCAAGGTCTGGGGCCAAGTTGGTGTCCAAGGGTCACACTACCTCTGGGGCTGTGCTGATCTGAATGGCATGTACTGCCACCTGAGGCAATGGTGACATCCAGACCCAGATGTTGCTGAGCACCCTTTCTGAGTCCATGGTCCTACTGAGACAGATCTGTGCTGAAGTCCAAGTTCTGTATTGCCACCAAAGGTCATACTAAAGCCCAGGTTGGGGAGGCAACTTGAGGCCTTGGTGATGTCTGGGGACCATGCTACCACCAAAGCTGGGTTGTGTAGATGTCTGTGGCCTGTGCCACCTCAGGGGCCATAGGAACCCTTCACTAGCTCTGGAAAAGCTAGCCTTGCCTCTTGCTGGACATTGCAACAAGAGAGTTGACCCCTGCATTGGGAGAGATGGTCCCCACCCTTCACCACAGGTGAGGGAGAACCATGACCCTGATGGCATGGGCATAGGGGAAATGGCTCCATCCTCTCACCTGAGGCTAGTGGCTCCAGTGGCCTGGAATGACCAGCTCAGTTACCCCTAGGCCCATACCAGGGTCTTGGGTTGGCCTACTCTAACATCAAACCCATCTAGGATCTGCTGGAACTCGTGAGAGGCTGGTCCTGTGGAACAATATCAGCAGGATCTTCATGACTTAGGGAGCCTGTGGACTACCTTAGGAGAGTTTAGGTGAGGATCCAATGATGATGGTGTACCAGAAACCAGAGCAGGGACTCATTACAAAGAACATCTGCTAGTGAAGCTGATGGGACAAAGTGTGTACTGTGTGACACGCCACTCCCAGTGCCAGCAGGACGAATGGAGAGGTGTTGCACAGGCGGGAAAGACGGAGAAATGAAGAGGTTCTTTTTGGTTTGGTTTGTTCTTGTTTGTTTGCTTGCTTTGTTTTTTTTTTTATTTTGTTTTTGGGGGAGTGCTGTAGGGGTGAGGGGAGGATGAGAGACCAGGAGGTCAGTGGAATTAGGGTACATGATGTAAAATTCCCAAAGAATCAATTAAAAAAACTATTTAAATTAAAAAAAAAACAAACAGGCAAAACAAGGAAAAAACTATTCTATAGAGAGAGAAGATTCAAGGTTAATTTGTACTGCCAATTTATAGAAAAATCTCTCCACTATACAGACAAACGATTGATGTCTTAAATTAAACACTATCTTTTGTACATGGCTTAAATCTAAAATTAATAAAGGTAATAAAAGGTATTACAGCTAGCACTGAGGGGAACACACATCAATATCTGCCTCAACTGATTGCTTAGAACCAGCATGAGCCTGGCTGGCATAATCAGAAGACCCACCTCCAGAAGAGCCTGCCAGGAGCACCACGGCCCAGGGCTCCACCTGGTGATGGAAGCATGAGTTCAATAGTAGAGCCTCTTACTTTGAGGTCTATCAGGCACTTCTGAAGCGAGCCCTGCAGATCACTGAGGTACAACGTAGGAATAAAAAGTGCTCCAGTGTATGTAAATAAACTTACCACAGAAACAAGTATAAGCATTAGGAACATGTGCGGAAACATTCTGACAAGCAGGGCATCTCCAACCACTCTGGCCATCTGTTTAAAAAGAAAGAAAGAAAAGAATCTATCAATAAGATGTCTTTCCACAGCACATGCTGAGTTAGGGATATAGCTCAGCAGTAGGGAGTGTGCTTGGTCTATCCAGGTCTCTAGGGCTTGCCCCTCTGCACCCTCCTGAAAAAGCAGTACTGTAATTTTAAACTTCTGGCCAAGTATAGTGACATATCCTCTTAATCCCAGCACTTGGAAGGCAAGAGGCAGGTTCTCTCTGAGTTCAAGGTCTAGGGAGACCCTGTTTCACAAAGAAAAAAAGTAAATCTATAGGAATTCACATCATTGAAGCAGTTAGAATTAAAATGCTGAATATTATCAGACATTTAAGAAACAGATCTAGGCTCTTAAGTAACTCTCACCCTGAGGTGCTCCCTCTAACTTTTAATTTATTAATTTCGTCCTATTGCTTTACTCCTGAATAAAGTTCTCAAAAAAAAAAAAAAAGGCAAATAAATCACATTGTTGAATGCTTCATTAAATACTGTATTCAGGCTACAAAGACCTACTAACACAGTGAATCAAGTAGGTATCCACGTTGCTCATCACCTCTACTTTCAATATTAACTTGAAGAGAAAAACTATTGGGTATACAGGAAAATCCTTATGTCCTGAATTAAAAAGCCACAAGACAGGGAGCATATTATCAGCAAGATCTGCATTACCTATAATACTACAGAAATTTGTGATATGCAGAAATAACCTAATATCTGAAGGATAAATTAAACAATTTATATAAATGTCTAAGCAAACTACACACACACACACACGGGTTTTTTGGGGGGAGCAGGGTCTTACTGTGTAGCTCTGGCTAGCCTGAAACCTGCTATGTGGAGCAGGCTGGCTTCAAACTCACAGAAATACTTCCACCTTTGCCTTCCAACTTCTGGGATTAAAGTGTGAGCCACTACACTTGGTAATGAATGCTTTCTCAAATCATTTTGGTATTACATTTACTTTTGTGTGTGTGCTCTGGAGAGCTATAACACATGTTGGGGATCAGAGGACAACTTTCAGGAGTTGTCTCTCTCCTATGAAATATATATTTGATACAAAGTACCCTTCCACTTTATGCCATTTCATTAGTCCAAAAAACACTTTTTATAGTTGCATTTCAATGAAACCTACCATTTCCAATTAAAAAATTATTGATTTCACGGCTAAATATTTTCGTAGTTATGTTTAGCTGGTTTATTTAAGATCTACAACTTAAGTCCCATCATAAAACAAGAGAATAAAGTAACATTCTACCTATAGATAAATGCTTAAGAGGATTTTTTTTTTCTTAGAGATAGAGTCTCATGTAGCTCTGGCTATCCTGAAACCTGCTTTGTAGACCAGGCTGGCCTTGAACTCACAAAGACCCACCTGCATCTGTCTGCCGGGATTAAAGGAGTGCACCACCACCTCCTGGCTAGCATTTTAAAGCCAGGTTTATAACCCAAATTTATTAAAGCAGTGCACAGAAACAACTCGGGAAACACAAATGACTGACCTGCATGAGATGCTGGAGACCGGGCCCACTTCTTGATGCAGTTCAAATGAAAGACGTGAAAACAGCTCTGACAGCTCCACACTGGGGCTGTAACTTGAACCAATTCACAGCACACCATACATTCATATTTTTCTGTAGTTAGCTGCTCAATTAGGGAACCTGTTAAAAAAACAAATAAACAAACTGAAACATAGAAAACCATTCCTTACTTTAGTCAACAGAGAAATAAGCCATTTGACAATATATTCTAACAGACTTAAAAGGATACCTGATTCTGAATAAATGGTTATTCAGACTTAGAGGCTGAGAATGGGCAGAAGTTGCTGAGACAGGACTAAGAAAGCAGACATTTAGGTAGGGATTCCTATAATGGAGTAAACATTCTCCCAAGTCCACCCAGATTATTCAGAGCTATATAGCTCAGGCCTGTGGTCCTAGGGTTCAGGAGTCTCACTGGAGCACGAGATTTCAAGATCAGCCTGGACTATATAATAAAACCTTGTTTTAATCATTTTGAGTGAGGTAACCCAGACCCAGAAAGACAATTATTCCATGTACTCACTCATAAGTGGTTTTTAAACATAAAGCAAAGAAAGCCAGCCTACAAACCACAATCCCAGAGAACTTAGACAACAATGAGGACCCTGAGACAGAGTAAATTGAGAGCATGGGGACCTTGGGAGAGGGTTGAGGGGAGAGAAAAACGTAGAGCTCAAAAAAAAAAAAAAAAAATCAATAAAATTAAAAAAAAAACTTGTTTCAAAACCCCACAAATAATAAAGAATAGTAAGCACTGAATAAACCTAAGAGTAATCATCGGTTTACCTTGCAGTTGTCATTTTATTTGCTTATTTATTTAGAGTTTGAGACAGGGTCTTATGTCAGCAATTTGCAGACTACATCTAGAATCTAATATCTGTTTCTCCCACTCTGGTCTAAACTGCTTTCTGTTTCCTTTAGACCCCAGCAATAAGAACAGCAAACTGTAAATTAAATTTGGCCCAGAGGCTGTAAGCCAGCAATCCCAGCTACTAGGCAGGCTCGAGCAAGAGGATCACAAGTTTATGACCTTCCTGATACAGAATAATGGCAAACTAGCCTAGGCAACTTAGTGAGACACTGTCTCAAAATAAAAAGGAAAAGAAGGTAGGCATACAACTCAGTAATAAGAGTGCTTGCTTGACACCAAGAGGCCCTGGGTTCAATCCCCAGTTTTGGTACAGAGGTGGGTGCTCTTAGGTGTACTCTTCTGGTCAGAGCTTACCAGTTAAAACAAAACAAAAATTTTATATGTATGTGTGGGTGCCTGGTGCCCTCAGACGCCAGAAGTGTCAGATCCTCTGGAACTGGAGTTACAGACTGTTGTGAGTTGACATGTGTGTGTTATGTGTGTTAGAACTGAATCTGAGTCTCCTACAAAAGCAGCTAGTGCTCTTTTTAAATGCTAACCATCTCCCTAGCCCTTTTCAATAGCTCTTATTTGGTGACTGTCAAAGCCCAGATCCTCACAGTGGCCTCTCCTCCTCCCCCCAGTCCCACTGCTCATCTTCTTTCCTCCTGCCTGGGGGCTGTATGCTCCGTCCTGTGCCCAGAAGACTTGCCCTAGACAGCTGTGTGGCTCAGCTCCTCATCCACTCCGGTATTTACTCAAAATGTGACTTCTCATTCGCAGTCCTCAGCACACTTAGAAAAGTTACAATTCACCCCCTGAACACAATCTATTCTTCTTGCACACTGAATTTTCCCTCAATATTTACAGCTACCTGACAATGTCAGGCATCATGGTACAGTCCTGTAATCTCAGCACTCCAGGCTGAGATAGGAGGATAAAGACTCAGAGGCTCACCTAGGCCACAGTCAGACCCTGTCTCATGATAAACCACGTATTATACATATTGCTCATTATCTAACTATACACACAGAATATACTCTCCTTGGGAACCAAGATTTTTATTAGAGTGGTACCTTGAAAATACTGGGCACCCACAATAAAAAAAATGAATGGCTCCAAAGAGATCTTAGAGAGAGAAATATAAATCTCTCGTTGGCAACAATACCTTCCTCTTAGGTTTTATGAAAGCATGTCTAATGTGTAAAATACGGTAGTAGTGAAATTCTAGAGCTGCTCTGTGCTGGTGAACTATCAGGTCTCAGTGCCAAGACTTGTCCGTGGTAGCTGCCAAGTCCTGTCTGACCACGGCTCTTTTTCATTTCCCAGAAGCCCTTTTGCACCAGGGCCTCACATCATTTCTGACCCGTGACTTGTGACTGTGTCTGCTGTGATTCTAGTTGAACAATGTGTCAGTGAAAGGACACAGAGCACTGGAATAACCTGGAGAACACAGACCTACCTGACTGGGTGCTAACTGACTTCAAACTTTTCAGATACACCAACAAACCCCCAACTCCCCACCAAGTCTCAGACCATTACACTAAGGTCCACTCACCAAATAACTAATTCAAAAAACAAACAAGTCCGTGTTCTAAGCTTTCCCTCGCACTTCGAGCTTTGCTTGCTCTGCGGCTCAGCTCTGCTCTGCGGCTGACACAGGGCTGACCTCCACACAGACTGACTCAGGGCACCCTCCCCTACCCATTCTTTTCTCCATTCTTCTCTATAGGCAGCTGTTAAAATTTACAGCTTGCTTTCCTGGGGGTTTTTGTTTTAAACTTCAATAAAAATTATCTTTGAGTTTAAAAAATAAAATCAGAAACAAATTATCCTAGCTTGCTTTTTACTGCTGTGATAAAACACTGTTATCATAAGCAACTTGGGGAGGAAAGGATTTATTTTAGCTGAAGCTTAGTCTACTGTGGAGGAAGCTAGGGCAGGCACACACGACAGGAATGAAGCCATGGAGTACCACTGCTCACTAGCTTGTCTTCACACTCACCTTTAGTTAGCTCTCTTTTTAAATTTATTTTTATTTCATGTGCATTGGCATTTTTTGCCTTCATGTACGTCTGTATAGGGGTATAGGGGTGTTGGATCCCTTTGAACTGGAATTACAAACAGTTGTGAGTTGTCATATGGTTGCTGGGAATTGAACCTGGACCCACTGGAAGAGTAACCAGTGCTCCTAACTGCTGAGCCATCTCTCTAGACCTCAGCTATCTTTCTTATATCTCCCTGAACTACCTGCCCAGAGGTGGCAATTGTCCACAATGGGGTGGGCCTCCCACATCAATTATTAATCAAGAAAATGCCTCTATGGACTTGCCTACAGTTCAATCTGATGGAGGCATTTTCTCAATTGAAATTTCCACTTCCAGATAATGCTAGTTTGCTTCAAGCTGACAAAAAAAAAAAAAAAAAAAAAAAAAAAAAAAAAAAAAAAAAAAAAAAACAAGCAGCACACAAACAACAAAGACACAGGCTAACACTTGGCCTGGTGGCACATACCTGTAATCTAGCACTAAGACTGAAGCAGGAGTTCAAGGCCAGGCTAGGTTACACAGAAAGTTTAAAGACAACCCAAGTAACATAAAATACCTGTGTTTTAAAAAAACAGAAAACTAGCCAGGTGATGATGCATGCCTTTAATCCCAACACTTGGGAGCTTCGGCCTCCAGTGCTGAGATTAAAGGTGTACACCTCCACCCCCAGCTCTTTTTTTGTTGTTTGAGACAGGGTTTTTCTATATAACAGCTCTGGCTGGCCTGGTTCTTCCTCCCAAGTGCTGGGATTAAAGGTGTGTGGCCACTGTCCGTCACCACCTGGCAAGACAGGTGGATCTGAGTTCAAGGACAGCTTGGGCTACACAGAGAAACACTGTGGGAGTGAGGTGCGGGGAGCTCAGTGAAAAAACAGGCCCTGGGCAGGTGGTAGCATCAATGATTAGGTCAAAGGCTCACAATAAACCAAAAGGAGATCAATAAAGGTAAAAGTTCATGAGGAAGAGCTTACATACTGAAGTTATCCACACGCCCAATACACAGAGAGTCTTGCTAAGTAGCAGTCTGTTCTCAAACTCAGTCTTCTCCAGTGCTAGTATTAAAGGCATGCTCGCTGCCATACCTAGCTCTTTGCCTTGATGTAATAACACACTCAGTGCAAAATGAGGAATGTCTTCAAATAGTGTAAAAGGTTTATTTGTAAAGAAGGGGGCAGGATGGTAATTGTGAAGAGAGAGAACACATGCTTCAGAACATCCTTACAGGAGAGTATTTAGGTCAACACAAGTTCTGTGGACGAGTCAGAACCAACTCTCAACTATGTTCTAAGAGCTGTGTGAGGCAAGAACACCACAAGGAAAAAGAAAGATACGGTATCTAGGCCAAGGACAGTGGCCCATGCCTGGAATCCCAGCACTAGGAGGCTGAGAAAGATTTTTGTTAGTTTAAGGTCAGCCTATCTATAACAAGTTCCAGGCTAGGGCTACACAGGGGACACCTATATCTAAAAACAAAGAAACCAACATATATTTGTGAGGTGGTGATGGTGCATTCCTTTAATTCCAGAATCCAGAGGCCAGGGCTACTACATAGGGAGACTCAAAAAAAAGGAAAGACTTCTTTTTTATAAATAGTGACTCCAAACACTGTCATGGAGATAAATTATGGTTTCTTTCATTCTTGGGGGGTGGGGATGGGTTGAGATAGGATTTCTCTTGTGTAGTTCTAGCTGTTCTGAAACTCACTGTAGGCCAGGCTAGCTTCAAACTAAGAGATCTGTCTGCCTCTGCCTCCCAAGTGCTGAGATTAAGGGCTCAAATTATGGTTTCGAGTAATAAATTTGGAAACAGAAGTATGTATAGTGATAAAAAAGACAAGATTGTAAAAGCCTGGAAGAGACAATACTATAGGGGTAAGAAAAGGCTCCCTGGATATGTAACTAAACTAGCTTTTGAAACATCTACATTCACAAGTGGAACTGCAGCACAAACCTTCAATCCTAGTGCTTGGAAAGGCAGAGGGACTCTGGGAGTTTATATAGGGGTGTCCAAACCAGCCAGGGAAGCAGTGAGCTCCTGTCTAAAGGACTTTACTGTTGAAAAGATGGCTCAGTGGTATGCCAATCTTGCTGAGGACCTGAGTTCAGTTCCCAGCACCCCTGTGGTAGCTCATGACCACCTGTAACTGAAGTTTCAGGGGATCTAATGCCCTTCTTCTGGCCTCGGAGGGCTTCTTGGTACACACAGTGATGCATATAAATACACTCAGGTGCATACACAAAATAAATCTTTAATCCCAGCACTCAGGAGGCAGGCAGATTTCTGTGAGCAGCCTAGTTTACATAACAAGTTCCAGGCTAGCCAGGGTTAGGGGCTGGAGGGCTAGCTCAGTGCTTAAGACCACAGGCTGCTTCTTCCAGAGGTCTTGGGTTTGATTCCCAGAATTGGTGGCTTACAATCAGCTGTAACTTCAGTTCTAGGAGGTCTGACAACCTCTTCTGGCCTTCATGGGCACCAGGCACACACACAGTACACAGATATACATACAGGTGAAACAGCCATACACATAAAAAATGAAAAGTGAAAAAAACGAACAAAAAGTAAATCAAATGAACAACAAAAAGGTGTAGCAGTGAGCTAAGGGGGTAGTGACTCTAGACAGAGGGAACTGCATCCAACAGCTTGGACAGACAGAGCAGGAAGGAATCTGGAGGAAAATGACAGGGTACGGCACAGAAGACAGAAGTCAGAACCTACAGTGACGAAACCCAAGACAGACGAGTGATGAGTTCAGGATGTGTTTTGGAAAAACTGTTCACTGCTGAAGGAGCAAAGATGAGCTGAAAAAAAGAGTTAAGACAGGAGACAGAACCACTGCAGTGGAACCAACAAGATGAGGAGAGCTGCATCAGCTGTAATCAACAGGGGCAACGAAATGTTACCATGTCCTGCTTCTGCTACCGTAACTCAAAAAGAATCTGAAACCCAGAGAGCTTTAGCATCGTTAGCTACATTTAAAGCCCTTACACAATAATTTATTGGAGGAAAATCAGTAAACCGAAAGAGTGCTGGGCCTGGTGGTCCAGGTTTGTAATACCAGCTATTCAGGAAGCTGAGGCAGGAAGAGCATTAGTTCAAGCCCTGCCTGGATTATAGAGTAAATTTAAGGACACCCAGGGTAATTTAAGACTGTCTCAAGTAATAAAGATTTGGGGTTATAACTCAGTGGTAGAGAGCTTACGATCTTGTCTCAAAGACAAACAAACAAAAGAGGTTACCAATGAGCACAGCAATGGGTACTGGCAGGATCCAAGCAGGTGATGAATTAAGATAGGCTTCACCACTACCGTTTTTTTTATTTTACGGTTTCTAAATTATGAGTGTAGTGCTTGAAAACTACCCTCAAGCAATCTTCCCTCCCCTCCAGGCACACTGACCTGTATGTGTTTCCACATTCTTCAGCACATGGCTCTGTTTGCCTCTGGGGAAAGGAGAGAGCACTTGAGGGTCCTGTCTCCTTCCTGCATTCTTCTCTTGGTCAACCCTTCTGGAAGACTTGTTGACAACGGCCAAATTCCCGGTGTCACAGGCTGACTTTGATGGTCTTTCTCTGAGATTATCCTTTGGAATGGGGGGCATGTTGTTTTTAGGCCCTGAATTTAAATGTCGCTGACTTTCCTGTTTGGGTGGGTTCCTGCCTGGTCGTGGTCTGGCACCCTCCACCTCCCACGGAGGCCTTTTCTGTGGGTATCTTCTCTGCTCATTCCGCCTCGACATGCAGCTATCCACTACAGCCTTTCTACAGGACCCATCTGAAAAGTCAGTCTGGGAAGCCCCCACAGGTCTGGTGTTTTCATCCTCAGACTTTGGGCTCATTCTACTACCCAGCTCGCATTTGGGCTTCCCTTTGGCCTTTGGCCCTCTGCCATAGTTGTATGTAAGCTGTGCTGCCTTTTTGGGCTTTGCTCCCCTAGGATCTGCAATAACCACATCTTTCTCACTCTCAGAAGGGCTATGCTCCCTAAGGTCTGTTCCACTCTCTGACCTGGTCACACTTTCTAAACTGGACGCATCTGACGTCTGGTCAGTGAGCCCTTGTGCTTTCTTGACTCTGCTTTGGTGTTTTTCATTCCTCAACTTCTGCCATGGCTGATTGTGAAGGCCATGGTTCTTGAGTGATTTATTAGACTGGAAAAACACCTGGTGACTCTTGGGTTTGCTTCCAGAGGCGTAATTGTGCTGATGAATAGCAGAGATGTCATCGTAAGGATTCTGCCTGGGAAGGTGACAGGGAGGTGAGAAACTGTAATTTCTTCTCCCAATCCTAGAGTCTAGTCTTCTTTGGGTCCCACAGTTCAGACCAGAATTTCTTCTCTCCTGAGGAATGAACTCAGCAGCATCTGTACTGAATTTAAAAGTGCCTAGGGAACAAGAAATAGATATCCAGTAAGAAATTAATGCCACTTAGGAACCCCATGCCTCGAAAAGGCACATCTAAAAAATATTTTCTTAAGGATGTTGTATAAAGCAGGCTTAATGAGATCAGTCTCTTGTGAAAGTGTCAGGCTCTCAGTCCTTAAAGATGACAATTAGTATCCCATGTCTAGTGGGCACACTGATGTCCACTGATGGCCTAGGCCATCTTGTACCACGAATACACTTTTATCTAAAAATCTTAGAAAAGGCCGGGCTGTGGTGGCGCACGCCTTTAATCCCAGCACTCGGGAGGCAGAGGCAGGCGGATCTCTGTGAGTTCGAGACCAGCCTGGTCTACAGAGCTAGTTCCAGGACAGGCTCCAAAACCACAGAGAAACCCTGTCTCGAAAAAACAAAACCAAAACAAAAAAAAAACAAAAACAAAAAAAAAAAAATAAAGAGGATAAAAATCTTAGAAAAGCCAAAGCCAGGCATGGTAGTATACACTGGTAATCTCCTCTCAAGAAGGGCCTGAGCTAGCTACATGAGCCCCTACAACCAAAACTAAAACCTTGGAAGAGGGCAGAGCATGTGGGTACATGCCTCTAATCCCAGAACTGAAAAGGCCTAGGCAATAGGATCAAAAGTTTGAGACCAGCCCAGGTTCCACAGTGAGACTTTGTCTCAATAAAAAATGAAGGTCGGGTTTAGGGATGAGATGTTGGTCAGGAAGTTCCATGTGGTCTTTCAAAACACTAAAGCAACATTGCATCATAGCAAGCAAATAGGCTTTGAAATCAGCCTAAAATGGGATTAAAATCTGAATGAGCTTAGGGTTATCACCTGACCACCTTAGCCTCAGTTTCTACATCTATAATGAAGGACAACAATGTTTATTTCACCTAAAAGATCCCATCCAGATAATATTAGCATACGGAGTGCGCTAGTCTCCGTCTCTTCCCCTGGAACACAGTTTGGGATTGTACATGTAACTCCTACAACATCTTCTAAAATTTCCAAGCCTTAAAATCTAACCTTACTTACTTTAACTTCAGCCTACTCACTCACCCCACAAGGTGATTCCAAATACAGTCAGCTCAGTTCCTGAAGCCTAAAGAAATCATCTGCCAGGGCAGGGGAATGGTGGTGCACACTGTTAGTCCCGGCACTCAGGAGGAGGAGGTAGGCAGATGTTTGTAAGCTTGAGGCTAGCCTAGTCTACATAAATGAGTTTCAGGTCAGCCACAGCTACATAGTAAGACCCTGTCTCAAAAAATAAAAAAAGAGAAACTACCCAATGACACAAAACTAGTCAGTAACAAAGTCACAGTAGCAATCAACAGTCTGTAAGGCATAAATTTAAGTCCCTGCCTACCATTTATTGTTTGTTTTAAATTATCTATCTTCTGTCATATGAGAAAAGGCTT
Source organism: Alexandromys fortis (assembly GCF_014885135.2). Taxonomy (NCBI): domain Eukaryota; kingdom Metazoa; phylum Chordata; class Mammalia; order Rodentia; family Cricetidae; genus Alexandromys; species Alexandromys fortis. Next base: position 7,722,020 of record NW_026067972.1, read on the forward strand.
CAATATGTAGCCCAGGCTGTCTTCAATTCACTATATAGCCCAGGCTGGCTTCAAACTTAAAATCCTCCTGCCTCAATATTCTAAGTGATATAATTACAGGCAAGCACTATCATATCCCTGCTTTATCATGTTTTAATGTTACTTAGCCCCAGATTTCTTATATGTAATGGAGAACATAATCCCTCATCAGAGCTGCTAGGGAAACTAAGTTGGTAAAGTAAAGCAATAGCATGCCTACAGCGGTTAAAATGATACCTTATTATTGCTTTTAGAGCTACGACTATCTGACACAGACTCCAATGGGTAAACTGCAAACCTTGTAGACTTAGTATGTGCCACACACTCATCTAAGCACTTTTCACGTGTTAACTTCTTTATTCTGTTTTAAATGTGTACGTGTAGGGATCTCTGTGAGTCTCAACCATGAGTGTGTGGGTGTCCTGAGGCAGAAGATATCAGATCCCCTGGAGCTGGAGTTACAGGAAGTTCTGTGTGACCTGAGCAACCAGGTGCGTAGGTGCTAAGAACCAAACTTGGTCCTCTGGAGGAGCACCAAGTCCTCTTAACAGCTGAACCATCTCTCTAGCCCCATTAACTCATTTAATCGTCACATTCCGGATGAGAAAGCACAGTAACTTGCCCGAGGCCACAGACACTGCAAGGCAGAACTCTGACTTAGGACACGTAGCACTCATGACTTGTCCTCATTCATACATTGCACACTGACAGGGCAAGGCAGCAGATAGCACAGAAACAGTGAAGAACTGGTGAGATCATACTGGCCACAGAGAAACCTCTCATTCAATCCAGGATCTGTCCCAAACACTTCCACATAGGTAGTGTTGAGGGTGGCGTGGAAGGGCTCACAAAATGGCAAGAAGAATAGACAGACTCCCAGAGCAGAAGAGGTATTCTGGAAACATGAGATAAACTTACAAGTGGGAATGGGTAAACTGTACCAAGAAGTGCTATACATTTCTCTCCTGCTTTAAAGAAGCAAGGATGGGGGGGGGGGTCAGAAAAAAAGGTCAGTAAAGCTGCCCAATAGCCTGGTAAAGGATGCTTCACATTGAGTAGTAAACAGATCCAGACATGCTGTCTAGCCATACAGAGTCGTGTTTTCACTAAACCTAAGAAAAACCTCAGAACGACCCTTAAAAAGACACAAGGAAGGAAAAAGGGGCACATGAATCAGGAAACTGTAATATGGCACAGGCCAGACATTTGTTCCACTATTTAAGTAGAAGTTTTTCTGTATTGCGATGTTTTCTCACCAAAGCATCACTATATTTATTACAAGAGGCATTGGCGACCCAACAAAGCATAGCAACATACAGTGCTGTGCACAAAGTTGGCATTAGAAAGACTGTTCACAGGCTGGGCAGCACTTGGGAGGCAGAACCTGGTGGGATCACTGTGAATTCAAGGCCGTTCTGGTCTACAGAGTCCCAGGACAGCAGGGCGGTTACACAGAAAACCTCTGTTTCGGAGGTGGGTGGGGAAGAAGAGAATCTGATCACACAGGAAAAAAGATTCCCCTGTTCTAGATTAGTCTGACATTTAAAGACCTTAGTGCACCAGCTCTCAACTGTGGATCTCGATCCCTTGGAAGGTCGAACAACTCTTTCAGAGGGGTCACCTAAGACCACCTAAAACACAGATATTTACATTATGATTTATAACAGTAGCAAAATTACAGTTATGAAGAAGCAGCAAAAATAATTTATTGGGAGCAGGGGCGAGAGAGATGGTTCAGTGGCTAAGAGTGCTGGACGTTCCTCTAGAGGATCCAGATTCAATTCCCAGCACCCACATGGCAGCTCACTCACAACTGTTCCAGGGGATCCGATGCCCTCATACAGACAGATCTGCAGCCAAAATACCAATGTACACAAAATAAAATAAATAATTAAGAAAACAATTTTATAGTTGGGGTCACAACATGAGGAACTGCATTTAAGGGCTGAAGCATCAGGAAGGTTGAGAAGCACTGCCTTAGAAGAGTGTGTGTGAGCTAGTGATGGTGGACAAAGGCTATAAAACAAGTACAGCTGGGTGTGGTGGGGATGCCTTAAGCCCAGCACCTGGGAGGCAGAGGCAAGTGGACCTCTGTGAGTTCGAGGCCAGCCTGGATTACAGCGCAAAGATACACAGGGAAACTGTCTCGAAAAAATAAAATAAAGAAAAAAGAAACAAGGGAGTAGGGATTCCTTGGACAAGGGGACTCAGCAAACGCTCCAGGGAGTGGAAGCACAGTCCCAAAGGTTAAAGCTGTGAGTCACAATGACCTCACCCACCTCTGCTTCAGACACCTACCGGCACGGAAGGATGTCAGGGGTGACGGAGACACAGAAGAAGCCCAAGGGATTCAGGGTAGAGGGCTAGTGGCGGCCTAGAGAGGGAGGAAAGCAATGTATCTGCCTAAAGTTCCCATTCCCAAGAAGGGTTAGCCAAATCTAGGGTGCGCCAGTGCGGTGTTCTTACACTCTTTCAACTGAGACAGGAACGTACATCTCCCCTGTCGCTCGGTACAGACGCACGCACAGTCTGACTAGCTGTGACTAGCGTCCTATCAATCTGTCAGAAAGCACAACTATAATTCAAGCCAAAGCAGGACACTGCTGGGCTGCTTTTCTATGGAGCGGGTTGTGACAAGCGGGTTTGTTTTGTTTGGGTGTTGTTTTATCATAACGTTACAATATATTGTTTATAGTAAAAGAAACTACTGCTTCTCCCCCCAACCCTCATCCCGCCCTTCCGAGACAGGGGGCTCACTATGTAACCCCGGCTGGCCTGGAACTGAACACGTGGTTGGATTGAACTCAAAGATCCTCCTACTTCAGCCTCTCAAGCGCTGGGATTAAAGGCATGCACCACTGTGCCCTACACCACTGAAACATTTGGTTCACTTAAAAAACCTTTTTTTTTTTTGTACTCTGTGTGTGTGTGTGTGTGTGTGTGTGTACAGAGAGGGAGAGAGGATATATGCGACGTGTGTGCTGATAACCTCGGTGGTCAGAAGAGGGCGTCTGATCTTCTAGAGCTGGGGTTACAGGTGGTTGTGCAAACCGAACGCGGTTCTTCTGGAAGAGCTAGTAGTGTTCTCAAACACGACACCAACTCTCCAGTATCCTGGTTCATTTTTACGTTTTAGGTAGTGTGCACTAATATCCCAGTGCAAAAGGTTTCTTTTTGATCGCTGTCCACAAAATCTGAAACCCCAGATCTACCAATGCACCGTGAAGAAAATGGAAAGAACTTCTATTAACAGTCAAATGAGGCTGTCCCAACCACAGAGTAGCTCCGGGAAGGCAAGGGAGCCAACAATTAGGGACGGAACGTGTAGGGTCCGGAAATTAGCTTACAGAGTCCAAACTGACAGACGAGGAAACTGAGGCTGGATCACGCATGTCGGGGCAAAGTGGGATTTCAAAGCCCTCGAGGCTGGAGCTGCTGGCGAGCGCGCGGAACGCCGCGGCTCAGGGAGGTTGAGAACACTCCCCGAGCGCTGCGCGCAAACTCGCTGGACTCCAGGGCCCGCTACGGGGACTCGCCGCCGCCGCCTCCTCCGCCCGCCCGCCCGCCGGACTTAGGTCGCGCTGTCTCGGCAAGGCCGGAAGGAGCCCCGCGGAGGCGTGGGATGCCCACGTCCCCCATGTCCCCTCGCTGGGCCCCGGGACCCGTCCGTTCTCCTCGGAAACCCAGGAGCCGAGCTTCACCACCCTATGGAAGATGGTGGAGAGGTCCGTCCGCGCGGCGCGCGTGGCTTGGCCCTTGCGAGCCACTGTCCACGCGCAGCACGCGCCCCTCTCGCCACCTAAGGGCCCGAATCTTTCCGATCTCCTAGCTTGAATACATCGCCGCACCCTAGAGGTCCCGCGCGGGGACACGGACAGTACCTGAGACCGGAGGTGCCTCCGCCATCCCGTGCTGTGCCGCAGCACCTCGAGCGAGCCCCGCCACCGAGCGAGGACTGTCACCTGGTCACGTGTCCCGGATTTCCGGCGCCGAAAAGTCGCGCCTGCGCGCGCGTAGATGGCCACGAGGGGGTGGTGCCGCTCGAGTTTACCGTGGAATGGCGCCTTTGGGACGTCGGACAAATGCAACCGGCCTGGCGGGAACGGTG
>NW_026067972.1:7726171-7728933 GCF_014885135.2 Alexandromys fortis
GGGGGGGGGGGGGGGGGGGGGGGCGGCGCGGGGAGGAACACGGGTGGCTGAAGGGGGCCCGAATCTCGGGAGCTGGGCCGCACTTGTGTTGATTTTCGCTTTGAGAGGTGCTGTGTTCTCCGGCTGCAGTGCATTTTTGTCATGTCTTGCCGTGCGCCCAGCTTTAAATGGCCTTCGGATACAATCTGTCTGGCTCACGCAGGCGGCGAGGAGGCGAAGGGTGGGGGGGCTACTATAGTAATCAAAAGGGGGTGTGATAGGGGCGGGGTGGATCTTTCATGTCTCAGCCTCCTTTATAGGCGTGCATCAGCAAATACAAATGTTTTAGTTCTACTTTGGGTTTTATTTGTCAAGGCGAGTTGCGGTGACCCAAGCCTTTAATCCCAGCACTCTGGGGGGCACAGGCAGCGGTTCTCTGAGTTTGAGTCCATCTTGATCTACAAAGTGAGTTCCAGGCTAGCTAGAGTGGCGGAGTAAGACCCTGTCTCAAACATTCTCTACGATGTCTGTGACCACTTTGGTCTCAGGGCTTTGTACTTTGCCCATAGATTAAGAAGCCCTTTCTACTGGGTTAATTTAGCCTTCCCTGAGTAACTTAACCCAGCAAATATGGGAATCCTTTAGAAAATATATTTGGAAAAAAAATGACTCAGAAAGGTTAAGATGTTGTATATCTAAGTGTTGCAGCTCTGAGGGGAAAGGTGGCTGTCCTGATAGTGGGGAACCAAGGAATACCATAAAGTCAACAGCACAACAAACCTCACAATAGAGATTTATTGGGAAAGATACAGGAGGAAAAGTGGCTGCCTCTGCTCCAGTGAGAAGCAGGCTTTATATAGGGTTTCTTGGAGGGCGGGGTCCAAGGTGGCCTGGGATTGAAGGGATTTTGTTAGTAACTCTAATCCTCGCAGATTTTGTAGCACTAGGGGCCAGCGAGTCTATGAGGCCCTGGAAGGTGAGGATGGTCTGAGCCACCCATTGGAGATGCTGCGTGAACCGATAGGAAAACCAATGGTACATAGCTAGGGAAACAGTCCTGCGACTCCAGTAGCAACACTAGTGGTCGTACCCAGGACTGCTAGAGGCTATGACCTGAACTGCCCCTTTGTCATACCATGCCACTGTAAACCTTGTGATGGGAATTGGCAAGGGTTCTTCACCAGGTGCCACCCCTAGTTTTGGAAAAAGGAACACCAGGGCACAACTCCTGGACCACCAAGCCGGCAGGCAGTGGTAAACTTGAGTGCTGAAGAGAATTGAAGCATTGTGAATGTTTGGGCATAGGGGACTGGACTGGGTGGTAGTACTAAGGATCAAGGTACTTTCACAATCTGCAGAATCCAGGGTACCCAGAAAGTGTGTCCCTGGGGAGTTAAAGCAGACTGAGATGCTGCAGAGAGATAAGGGGTGGTAGTGTTATTTAGCTTACAGCAAAACAGCCAAACCCAGCTCCTTGAGTCTAGGCTTCTCTAATGGCCCTTTCCAGATCCTGCCCTTCAGGGGAAAAAAAAAAGCTCAAATCTGGCCACAAAATCCCACCAATCCTTGAGCTTGCCCCAAGATCAGGTCACCCTGGACAGCTCCACCCACCAAGAAACTATAAAGCTTGCCTCTCAGTTCTTTGCTGCTTCTCACCCAAGCAGAAGCAGTCACCCTTTCTCCCGTGTCTTTCCCAATAAATTTCTCTTGTGAGGTTTTTTGTTCAGCATGACTTTGTGATAGTCCTTGGCTCCTGACTGCCAAGATACCTTTCCCCTCAGAGATGTTAGACTTAGAGTGGTGAGGTGAGAGAGTCTTAACAGGCCACAGATGGTGGTTAGTCAGGCTGATATGTGGAGGTTACGGTCTGAAACAAGACGGTGTAATGGGGAGGTGGGGTCAATATCATCTAAGAGGGGTGATACTAGGGATGCAGGAGTTTTGGACCACTTCTTTAACAGAGCCTGTACCTAGGGGTTGAGAGAGCAGGGTGTGTACCCTCTGTATTGTGATCATGCCTCATGGGCAGCTGTGATAAATGTTGAAGTTTACCAGGGATCCACCTCTCCCATCTGGGGTGCCACAGGTCCTTGATTAGGATATAAAAGATGCCCCATTCTGCACAAACATGCTTCCCTGACTACGCATCATGACTCCTACAGGACCACTAAGGGTAGCCTCCATTAGCCTCTGGCCAACATCAACAGTAATTTCTTGTTTGAGCATAGAGAAAGCAAGCATAGGGGACAGGTGTGTCTCCTTTTGGCAACCTGCTGGTGAACAGGCTCCAGCCCCACCACCGGAGTGGTCTGGTTGAACCACTGAGAATAGTTTTCTTGAACCTTTGAAATATTAATATAACAATAGCACGGAGGTGGGGGATCTGAAACATATTTTATTCTCTTATGTCACTTTCTCATTCCTTCAGAACTGTCATTTACATGCCTTAAAATACTTTTTGGGACCCTCAGAACTTTAGCTTTCACATCCTCCATCTAACCGTTTACTAGAGACACACATGGTTGTCACTGAGCGCAGTCATTGCAAAGCAAGTTCCTTTAGATCTTTTGTTTTGCTCTTCCTCTGTCACAGTCAGGTGGTCCACCTGACACAGGACACCTTAAACAAATGTGCTTGGGCCGGGCGGTGGTGGCGCATGCCTGTAATCCCAGCACTCGGGAGGCAGAGGCAGGCAGATCTCTGTGAGTTCGAGGCCAGCCTGGTCTACAAAGGGAGTTCCAGGACAGGCTCCAAAGCTACAGAGAAACCCTGTCTCGAAAAAA
>NW_026067972.1:7729459-7734219 GCF_014885135.2 Alexandromys fortis
GCCCCCCCCCCCTTGCAGTGAGCTAAACTCAGTTGCTTCTCTGGGATTTCCTAATTGTTACAGCTACTGTGCAAAGAGAAACTGGCACAATTCGAAGTGACCACAAGCTGGCAGCGGCTGGAGGCATTTCTTCTCTTGAGTCCTGCAGTTATCACAGAAGAGGGGAAAAGGACTTTCCCAAGGACTGTTTTCTGGAACTGCCTGCATTAAGTTCCTCGCCCAGAACACGGCCATTTCCCCCTTCCACATTCTTTATGCTCTTACTAATTCTTGCTTACTTCTTTTTGTTGTAGTTGTTTTGGTTTTTTTTTGAGACAGGGTTTCTCTGTGGTTTTGGAGCCTGTCCTGGAACTAGCTCTTGTAGACCAGGCTGGTCTCGAACTCATAGAGATCCGCCTGCCTCTGCCTCCCGAGTGCTTTGCTGAATCTTCTTGCCAACCCCCAAGCTTAAACATTTCTTGATGACCTCATGGACTTCCTCTTTTAAACTTATTCATAAATTATTCATGTTTTATTCATAGCTTATTCATATCGGTTGCCTATTTTTTTCTGTTGGTATTTGCCATGTTTTTCTTGTTAAAGGGTTTTCTTTAAAAAAAATATTTTGTGTTTGTGTTCAAGTGTGCTCATCTGAGTGTATGTATGTATGCGCACCACATTCTGTCTAGGTGTTCTTGGAGGCCCGAAGAGGGCATTGGATCCCCTAGAGCTTGAGTTACAGGCAGTTGTGATGACAGGGAGCTGTTAGTGATTTTAAGTCATATGTACTTTTTTTTTTTTTTTCAGAAAGATTAGTTGTACAAGACAAATGAATTCAAGGAAGTAAATTGTGCATGTAGAGGAAGCAGGTCATTCATTCTGAAAGATTATATGAGATATATCTAGGCCAGTGGAAACTGAGAAGGGAACTGGGCTTGAGGAACATTAGGCCAGGCAGTGGTGGCAGGGGATCACTGAGTTCAAGGCCAACCTGGTCTACAGAGTGAGTTCCAGGAGAGCCAGGACTACACAGAGGAAACCTGTCTCAAAAGACTAAAAGAGAGAGAGATTTAGGAGTTTGAAGTAACTTAGTGGATAAAGGTATTTCCCCAGGACCTACAGTGTGGGGAGGTCAAGTTGTCCTCTGACCTCCACATGCACACAGCGACACATGTGCCCCCAGTAATAAACAAGGTGATTTTTTTTCTAAAGCAAAGCTTAATGTTTTATTGGCTATGTAGGAGGAAGTAAGACATAGGCAATTCTAGAACATTCTGTTTGGATGTTAGGATAATGATTTCTCTGGTTGGAGGGGGAAACAGCAGAGATTTGAATCTAGAGAAGGGCTGTCTTGACATGTGCCTGTAAAGTGCTGGCATGAGTCTGGGACAGCCAAAGCACTGTCTGGCAAAGAGCTGAGTATTTGCAGCCTACAGAAACTACTAGAGACCCACAATGTAAAGAGGAAGCGACCGTGGGGTGCGCAGTACCAGTGGGCCCATCTATCTGGTAGAGGGAGCATAAAGATTTTAAGAGTCAGAGGACCAGGATGGACGCTTGCTGTTAGTGTCTTGTAGTTGTTGCACTCGGGAAATCTTCCTATGGTTGCCTAAACAAGGCCTGCATAATGACAATGCCAGCGGACATGCCAACAGGAACGGAGGGAATTCCTACAGTCAACGCTGCTGAGGAAGGGAGAATCAGTCTCTGAGGATGAGCCCCGAAGGTCATCCAGTCTCAAGTGTTCGGCCTTAAACACATGGATATGCGAGCAAAACTGAGTGGATAGGGTGTATTCATATAGAAAATTCTCAGAAAAGTTTAAAAACAAACAAATAGCATTCTGAAACTCAGGAGGAAGACCAGCGCTAGAAGCATAGACTTGAAGGTCAGTAGTGAAGGCCACAAAAATAGCTGAGGTTTAGCTAAAGTACAGTAGAGCAAAGAGAGTATGGTGGATAAAAGCCAGAATCCTGAGGAACACTAACACTCCAGGGGTAGAAGAAAGGTTCTGGGGAGCTGTAGAGGGAACAGTCGGAGAACAGCAGAAATGAGTACGACACAGCCAGCAGGGAAGAGTTAGGGAGAGTGACTGCTGCTTGGTGGCTTAACATGGTGTATGTGGACAGCCAACCGTCACCCACCAAAATTAAAAATTACAAGACTTGGAGGTGGGTGCAGTGTGGCTATGGGCTGGTGAGAAGAAAGCTATTTAGGGGAGAGTCAGAGAGTTACAGTCCAGCTTTGATAAAAAACAATTTCTTGTTCACTCAAGAAACTCATCTTTCTCTCTTCCTTTCTCTCCCTTCCTTCCTTCCTTCCTTCCTTCCTTTCTTTCTTTCTTTCTTTCTTTCTTTCTTTCTTTCTTTCTTTCTTTCTTTCTTTTCCTTCCTTCCTTCATTCCTTCCTCCCTTCCTTCCTTTCTCTGTTTTTTGTTTTTTTGAGACAGGGTTTCTCTGTGTTGCTTTGGAGTCTGTCCTGGAACTGGTCTGTAGACCAGACTGGCCTTGAACTCACAAAGATTCACCAACCTCTGCTTCCCAGAGTTCTGGGATTAAAGGCATGTGCCACTACCGCCTGGCTGAAATTCACCTTTCTAAAAGAAATAAAATAGTATCACAAAGGTTAATATTACTTCAGAAAAAAGAATAAATGGAGATCAATACAGTGTTCCACCTCTGAGCAGCAGAGCCACTTTTAAGGCAGTCTTTGTCTTCTGCAGACACAGATGCATCAGAGAAGTACTTACCAGTTTTACACCACAGCCACAGCCTCGGCGGCTTTCTTGTGAGACTCCAACTGGAACTAATAGAACATGTTCCCAAAAGAGAACAGTTTCTTCTAGAAAGAGCATCCTATCTGATTGGTGGTGAAAAATCAAATGAAGCAGAAAACACCATTAAAGATGAGGCCAAGGAAGAACTCCTTTATATGCTAGTTCAAAAACCATATTTGAAAAAAGCTTTGGGGCATGGGTGTGCTTTGTACTGTCATTGCTTCCACAGTGGCAATGTCTCTGGGAATCCACCAAGAAGCCTCAGATTAGATTACTGCGAGGTCATGAATCGGTCATGAATCTGCTTTTTACTAAACAACAAAAGTGTTAACACTAAGGTTAAGATGGAATGTTCATTAAAGAGGTTGATAAATAAAACATTTAAACTAGCAAAACATACATACATATGAATACGCCTCCAACTCAATGTTGAAATTTAATTTGCCATTTCAACAGTATTAAAAGGTAGGACCTTTCAAGAGGTGGTCGGATCACAGGGGCTCAGCTCTCAATAGGTTAAGGGGGTTGGAGAAATGGCTGAGCAGGTAAGAGCACTGGCTGCTCTTCCAGAGGTCCTGATGGTGGCTCACAACCATGGGATCTGAATTCCTCTTCTGGTGTGCTTTTAGACAAGACAGGTCACTCATATACATAAAATAAATATTAAAAAAAGAGAATAGATTAAGGCCATTTGTAGATGGAAGTTTCTGTCCCGCCTGATCCTGCAGCTGTTCAGTCCCAAAGAAACACACAGAGGCTTGTGTAATTATAAACTACTCATTACTAACTAGCTCTTACACCTTAAATCAACCCATAATTCTTGTCTATGTTTAGCCACGTGGCTTGGTACCTTTTCTCAGTAAGGCAGTCTCAACTTGCTTCTGCATCTGGCTGGTGGCTGCATCTCTGCCGTTCCTCTTCCCAGAATTCTCTTAGTCTGGTCACCCTGCCTGTACTTACTGCCTGGCTAATGGCCAATCAGCATTTTATTAAACCAATGAGCGACAAATCTTTACAGCGTACAACAGCATCATCCACCAGCAGTCGTTATGGTAGGAGTGGGTGAACTATGATTAACGGAGGTGGAGGTTTTATTTTCAGTCTCTCTTAGGATTTCTCCATGTGATGCTTTCTTCCATGTTATGATGTAGCCAAAAAGCCCTACACAGAGAAATCCTGTATCCAAAAAACAAACAAACTAAAACAAACAAAAGAACAACAAAAAGAAAACCAGTCCACGACAAAATGGCAAGAAGTAATGGTGAATATCCAACTTGGTAACATAGCAAAACCACATTAAAAAAGGGAAAATGAAAGGAAGTATGTCTGCTGAGATAATCCCCGACAATGCTAGCATCTGGTTACACTAGGTTCTGATAATGTCAGGGTATCGTCTAGTTTCATGTTACGATGATAAAACGTCCTGACACAAGAACAAGACAACTGAGGGGAGAAAGAGGGTTATTCCACCTTTGTGGGGAGGGCATGGGAGGAATATCCAGCAGTAGCCATACTGTATCCAGTCAAGAGCAGAGAGAATACTGAATGCATACATGCTTGCTTGCCTGCATCCTGACCAACTTCTCAACGTTTCAGGATCCCTGCCTAGGAATGGTATTACCCACAGGGGCTGGGTCTTTTCTTATCAACTACTTAGAACAATGCCCACAGGCCTGTCCACAGACCAGCCCAATGTAGGCAATTCCTTATTGAAATTTTCTTCCCTTGGGATTCTAGGCTGTATCAAACTGAAAATTAAAGCTAACCATCATAGACATTAAAATGGAAACACTCAGAATTGAAAATAAGAATAGGAGGGTAAGGCAAGAATTTTGAGTCATTAGTATGCGATTCCTGAAGTTCTCAGGTATGAGATTGCTCAAGTGTATACATTGTTTCAGCTGGGAGATGGTGGCCATACCTTTAATTCCAGCACTTAGAAGGCACAGGCAGGTGGATCTCTTTGAGTTCTAAAACAGCCTGTCTACAGAGCAAATTTAGGACA